>NC_065554.1:13162705-13466509 GCF_022605725.1 Anthonomus grandis grandis | reverse complement strand
AAACATACAATTCACTAATTACCCTGCATTGCAGCTTAAATAAAATATTTTTAGGCACTTCATTTATTTTTTATAAGCATAATGTTATGAATAGTAGCTAAAATAATGATTGTGAAATACCTATTTAACCATTATAAAAATCTTTAAAGAATTCCTTTAAAAACCTTATGCCAATAGTTATTAAGAACTTATTTTTAAAAAGCTTGTCCCTTTTGTAAAATCAAAAACGAAATAAAATATTAACATTAATAGGCAGTGGTTTATGCGTTTCTTGATCGCTGCTCATTGAAAAGTCTATTTAAAAGATTTGAGTATTTATTTGCGTTTATTACTAATGGTTTAAAATACAGCAATGCTAAAGTATACACCAATAAAAATTATTTGTAATTAATTTGTTTATCAGATTTTATGAGAATTTTAAAGAAATGTATAGAGATATTAGTAGACATATAGAAGGTAACATTAAAACTGCAATATAAAGTAAATTGCAAAACATATAGTAAATTAAGTCAGACTAAAGATGTTTTCTGGATCAACAAAATAACTCCTTAAATTACTACTGTAAGAAATATTTATCTTGTTTAAACTCAAACGTATAAAGAAAAACAACCATTTTTTTACTAATGCCCAGTCATCGAAGTTTTCAAATAATCACGAAACATCGAAGTTTTAAGATAAATATGTTATCGTATTGAATCAAGTACGCAGAACATATTTTCCTATAGCGGGTCGATGAATTTTAAAAATAATTTTCGAGGCAAAATAATTTTTATACTCAACCCAATCAAAAATTATTGCTGAGGAAAATATATTAACCAATTAAGGATAATAAAACAAAGAAATCATATTTTACTTTTGACAGGTCCAGTGATTTACTGGTTTAGAGAAGGTCTTACTGTTTAATACTTTCAACTAGTTTACAGATTTTAAAAGGTTACCTCGATAAAAAGGGGGTTTTAAGGCTAATCTTAAGGCTATCGCCTAAACCGAAAATAACTTTTTTTTTAAGGAAGCGTTTTCAAAATTTTTTGAAAAAACCTGTTGTTTCTGTCATAGTGCGGTTATAACCTGTAATCTCTAAAACAGTGCTTTTTGGTGCAAACGTTATTATTTTGAAATAATTGAATTTTCTCAGGCATACATACTATTTTCGGAGCAATACATAATTTGCGTGAATTGTCATAACTTTTGCGAAACAGCTATTGAAAGTGCAAAAAAGGGTATTTTAAAATTTTTTTTTCCAAACTGTCAAAGTTTATTAATTTTTTTCCAACATAAAAACGTTTTCAATATTAATATAAATCATGTGAACTTAAAGAAAATTTTATCATTTACATTTTAAGCTCTAAGTTCGTGTAAATTGGAGTAAATTGTGAAAGTTTTAACGTATTATGTACATGAAGACAATTCTATCGTCTGGCATATAAGAGTATACTCTTGATATATACAATCATGAACAAAAGTTAATAATGACAGCCTGTGTATTAAGTCACACTAAATAACTGTTCTTAGGGTCACTATAATAAAAACCAATGTTCATTTGATACGAAAATCTATACCATTACTATTTAAGACTAAATCTAGACCATTTACTATTTCGAACAATGTACACAAGGAACTTTTATATTGTTTGTTGGTAAAATGCGACACTGCCAGAGCAACTCTGCGCTTTAGAGTGTGGCCATATTTTTTTAGTTTTTTGGTTGGTAATGTTTGCGTAGTTCGTTCTTTGATAATTGAGCCGTTCAGCGGAAAAGTGGTCTAACTCTCTTAAAGTAGAAATTTAGAAAATTGATATTTTGCATCTGGGTGAATTAAAAAAATCTCAGTAACATATTCTTTACTTTTTTGTACATATTTATAATAACCCTGTACTAAAATTTCATATGGTAAACGATGGGGATCCCAAAATGCAAAATTTTCAAAAACGCCCTATATCTTAAATACTAAAAGGGCTTTGAAAATTTTATTGACGGGATCTTTAGTTTTACGAAAAAGTAGCATAGTGTCGCGAAAACCGCAATTCCCTATCTCTAAAAATAACGGAGATATCTTGCAAAAGTACCCAAAATGGGATACCCTGTACATGAACAAGATATTAATGAAATTTTTCTTGTGATTTCTTGCCTCCAATTAATAAAATAATTTATTTATTTTACTGATCACATGGGTTGATCAACAGAGAATAAATAAAATAATTTTTATAATGCTCACAAGCTTATCGACAATTATTTAATTAAATATTATTAAGGACCTTTTGTTTCTAAGCTTTGGAAAAATTAAAACAAAAATTAGGATTTAGAAAAAAAAAATGCTAGTTCTCTATTTCTTTAAATTAAAAGCACTTAAAAATTTAATATAGTAAGGTTTTACTTTTGAGTATTTTAAACATGGTTCAATCTTAAGAGATGGCTTGGGAATAAGTTCCTATAAGATTTGATTTCTAGGTTAAGACGCCTTGTGACAACAGAAACATAACAAAAGGCGATAGTATAAATTTAAGGATATATTTTAGACAGAATTTATTAACAGACTCATCGGTATAATAGCAATAAAAATTTATTTTTTTTCTAATGAGCCTAAATGCGTTAAAATATTTATCTCGACCGTTATTTTAAAAGTTAGGTTACTCAGTAAATACATTATTTTTTTCTTATATATTTTAATACGTTATTGCTTTTTTTTAATTTCACTAGTTGACACGAAAATTTTTTAGACTGGTTTGAAATTGCTAAAACCACAAATGACTACTGTTTTTTTTTAATGAACTATTTTTTAATTACTATTTTCGGTTTTTTACAATGCTTATTTTTTGTGTGGGTTATAAGGAATTAAAAATAAAACTGGATAAACATTTTGCTATATATTTACATCTCCTAAATACATTATAATTAAAAAACATATTATCGAACTCTGTGATTTATGTATCTATGATTTATGTATGGTGTCCCATTTTTTGTACTTTCGCGGGATATTTCCGTTATTTTTAGAGATAGAGAGTTGCGGTTTTCGCGACACTGTGCTACTTTTTCGTAAAACTAAAGATGCTGCTAACAAACTTTTTATAGCCCTTTTATTTTTTAAGATACAGGGCATTTTTGAAATTTTTGCATTTTGGGACCCCCTTCGTATCTCTGTTATTTTTAAAGTTTTTGTAAACGTAAAAACTCATTCTTATAGATCTTTTTCCGTAGAATCCAGTGGTCTAGATATAATTTTTTGTTGATTAGTTTTTGAGTTATAACCCAAACTTATGTTTTCTTAAACGGAACACGCTGTATATTTATAGTTCATAATAATGACCTTTTTTTACCTTTTCAAAAAGAAATAATAGTATGGACTTATTTTCAAAAATACGCAAAAAAATAACAATATTCTAAATTTAAATTATCAAATTCATAATTTTATGGGAGGCCATGGCTATTTTTAACAAGAAACAAAAAAATTACAAATAAATAAATAAATGTCAATTATTTTCGCGTTTTGATTGAAATTTCTCTGTTTTTGATTGAGTTTATGCTCCAAAACCCATTTGTTTTCGTTATTTGTGAATTTTGCCAAAAAAAATTGGTGCATTTCTAAAATTATGAAAAATACGATAGGCCTATATGTTTTATATAAAGCAATAAAAATGCTGAAGAAGTTTCTGAAATATATTTTCATAAGTAAGTTAGATGACTCCGTTATATGACTAGCTACCAATTTCTAATGTTGTAATTTTATGTTTGGTAGATATCCAGAGAGAAGGCAACTGTTTTTTGATATATTTGCTTGTTTAAACGACAATTTACTTGAGCACGGATCTTTTGTCTAGCCGCGTTCTAAAGCATGCAAAAAAAAATAAATGTTTTAGGTTATATAGAAGCAACACCCTCGAGTTCATGCAGAAAACTCGAGGAAGAAATTGGACCTAGACATACTTGAGGAAGTTATTCCAGAACTTCTGGAAAATATCACTCTAGCCCAATATAACACTCTCTACCTACAAAAAGATGGTGCCCCAAGTCATACTCTGGGCTAATAAGGGCATTTCTTGAAAATAACTTTGCTCAAAGATGGTTAGGTACCTTCCACGGTCCTCCGATCTCTCAAATTTATAATATTAATCTCTGTAATACATAAGAAAAATTTAAATTAAAAGAATTTCCTAAAAACTTATTTTAAAATTTGGTATACTTTAGCATTGCTAGTTTTAACACCAGTTTATCTTAAAAATATCAAAAATTAGTGATAAGATTTCATTAGAATTAAATAGAAGAAAAAAACGGTAAAATAAAAAAATTTCAAGTTGAGGCTGCTATTTTTGGGATTATTAACTATTAAACAAAGAAATACATATAAATATAAAAGTGCTGAATTAAATTTAGTTTATTTAACATATGACACTATATCAACCCAAATGGCCAGATGATCGGATTAAATAAAAATAGTATATTTTAATTTTTTACCTAAATTTAACACCATGCTACTGCGCCTTAGAAATGCATCTTTATATCAAGCATTTCCACCCAAGCAATTCTCGTAGCGCTATTTTTTAACAAAAATAGACAAATATCAAAACTCTAGATCTTCGTCCTATATTATACAATAAAAACACTAATAAAAATCACAGTTAATGGTAAAATATAGCCGTCATCTTTATGCTCGTTGTGAACATTTTATTTGAACTGTTTTATGAAAAAAAATTTAAGTGTTATGTTAGCGGAATTGATTCCACAATGTGGTCATAAATGCAAGCAAAATAGTTTTTATTCTAAAGTTTTATGGTCAACTTTAACTCCTAAAACGGTTAACATTGTAATATGCATTCTTTGAGGAACCATCAAATAATACATTGAAAACGAACATAGAAATGACGTTAAAAATTAGTTTAAAAAATCACAACATGAAACATAAAATCGATCACAATCCTAATTATAAAAAAAATGTTTACTTACCTACTCTATTTATGTAATACTATATTTTTGATAAATACTAGATTATTGGAATGTTATTTTAACGTAATTTGTCTTATATTAGGAATGCTTCAGATTGATGTCAAGAAAATTTTAATTAAAAACCTTAATTGTATTAAAGTTATACTGAAAATTATCAATTAGATACTTATTAAAAACTTCTTATAATTATTGAGATATTTACTACTATTTGAAAATAGTTTGTGTATATTTATACAAATTTTCTGACATAACAATTTGCCGTTAGTACCGAGAAATATTTAACTAACTCTGTCATGATTAATTCTAGTTTGAAGTTGCAAAATTATCAGCAGGGAAGAATAAAAAAACTTTATCGGTCAAATGCCAAGGCAAAGTTATTTGCATATGAAGTAATTTAATTATTTATTATTAGTCAAACTAACGCAAAAAAATCACTATCAACTTCACATGTAAAAAATTCAATGACAAATTAGCACATTTATCGTTTACTTTAATTACTTTTAGTACGCTTTATATAAGTTATTTAAAATAGTATTTGAAATTAATGTATGTCTTAAATTTCATTTTTAATAATAACTTTACTTCTTTAATTTGGTAATATTTCTTATAGTACAAAAAATTGTTTAATTTCTTCGTCACTGTATATATATTTTTTTTAAATACTCGCGATGTTTTTGTAGTTTAATTATAGTTTTATAAAACAATTGTTTTAGTTTTAAGTTATATTACAGACCCGAAACCTTTACAATAAAATTAATAAGTACCAAATTGTTTTATTACATGATATTTTTAATTTTTTTATATATTTTGCTTGGTTGGAATCGGATAAAGGACATAATCAAAACAAATGAATTTTGGTGTGTAGGTTTGTTATGTAAATAGAAATTTTCTTACGTATTTATTTGGTTTGTATCACTAACTGTTAGAACGAAAAATTGGTTTAATTTTTTAATTTTAAATGGAATAAATATTTATAAAGAAAACATAGCAAATTAAAAATGTATTATATTATGAAAATTTACTTTTTTGTTGTAATAAATATTTCAAATACAGGGTATTTCTTAACTTATACGCATAAACTTGGGAAATTGTTGCTAATGATAAATAATGACTAATAGTGAAAAAAAATGTAAGTAAAATATTTTTAGTTTCTGAGATAATTCTTTTTTGATAAAGATTTTAAAATGTAATAAGTTTATCAGGTGGAATTTTGTTTTCAAATTAAGAAGTAAACAAGTCCGGATGATGTTTATTATGTTTAGTAGTACCTAATTTGCTATCAGTTGATACAGTTGTACAGTTGTGTGGTGGTATTTCGTTTTTTATTAAAATTATGCCGCATAATTTTTCAAATGAGGAACTAATGGACATGTTACTGGCATACGGGGAATCAAGACAAAACAGTCTGCTTGTGTTTATGCACAAAAAGGTTTTCTCATAGGTATCATCCGTCGCGTGAAGCTTTTTTGCGTGTGGTTCAGCGGGGTAGAGAAACTGGAAATTTGCGGCCGAGGCCAGGGCAACATGGTGGAGCCATTAGAACTAGGTGCATTTTAAATCTGGAGAATTTGAGTTTAGATCGAAGAGCATCCTGACATAAGCACTAGAACAATTGCAACGCAATTTGGATTATCACCAGTTACAGTTTGGCGAATTTTAAGGCATGAATTACTGTATCCATTTAACGTCCAAAGGGTACAAGCTTTACTTCCAAGGGATCATGCGCCTCGAGTAAACTTTTGCGAGTGGTTGTTACATCAGCAGCAGTTTAACCCAAACTTTACCAGGAACATTTTAGCTACGGATGAAGGAATTTTCACACGCAATGGTATTCACAATTTTCGCAACAGGCATTTTTGGGCAGTTGAAAATTCGCATGCCATTCGGCGAACAAACTTTCAACAACGATTTTCAGTAAATGTGTGGGCTGGAATTGTAAACAGAATACTTATTGGCCCTTTTATTTTGGATAATCGTCTAACTGATGCTCTTTATTTACAATTCCTGCGACAAAATTTGCCGGTACTCCTTGAAGAAGTCCCTCTTCACATTAGGCAGAATTTGTGGTTTCTTCACGATGGTGCTCCACCACATTTTGCGCGACCAGTGCGACGGCATTTGGATCGAATGTGCCCCGAACGATGAATAGGCCGAGGTGGTCCAATTGGATGGCCTCCTCGATCACCCGACCTTAATCCGCTTAACTTTTATTTTTGGGGCCACCTAAAATCTCTGGTGTATGTAACCGAAGTTGACAATAAACAAGAATTAAGAAATCGGATATTTGCTGCCGCCGAGGAAATTCGACTACAACCTGGATTAGCTGCTGTCTGCAACTCTTGGATTAGGCGTGCTCAATTATATATTGAAAGTCATGGAAATAACTTCGAACAGTTAGTATAATAGTTAAATAAACATTTATTTTGGAGAATTTACGTTTTTTTTAAATTTTAATTAATAAGTCGTTTATCTCCGTAACTAAAACTATTTTACTAAATTTTTTTCACTATTAGTTATTATTTTCCGTCAGCAATAATTTCCCAAGTTTATGCGTATAGGTTAAGAAACATCCTGTATAGCCAATTATTACTAGAATTCTACAGAAAGATTAAAATTTCTGTGCGGCATATAGTGTGAATGCAAATGGCAGAGAGTCGGATTGGCCCGCCGGGCAACCGGGCATTTGCCCGGTAGGCCCCTACCTTTTAAATGTAAATGAGCCCCTATTAAAACTATTAAAAACATAGAACAAAAAAAAGTTTACACATAGACAAATTGCCCCTAGTAAGTAACCATTAAAGCATAAGCCATTAAAAAATAAGAAGAAGAGAAACAAATCGCGGGGAATCCCTGGCTGGAGGCTGGCGACTTGTGTGTATGTTTACGTATGCACTACGTTTGAGAATTATTTCTGTTCGCATTGAATAAGTTTTTCTTGCAAATTTTTTTATTATTAATTTTTATGAAGGTTTAGTGTGACGGTGTATCTGCTGTACAGTGTACCATAAGCAAGTCAGTAAGTTTAATTTTTTTTTCTATTACGTGTTATTTGCCTATTTAAATGATTTGTATGTGTTAATCGTTAATGTCATAATCTTTTTAGGATAGAAAATAATGTCTAGCAAGAACGATGAACTGTCCGAAGCGTCACCCCTAAAAAAGCAAAAGCAGTTTTTGTCCCGTTCACAAGAAAGAAAGATAAAAGAAAAAAAGGCTATGGAGACTGCATCAGCATCCTCCATGAAGATCACGTAATTTTTTTAATCTAAAAGAGCCTTTACCTACTAGTAGCCAAAATGTCATCATTCATAGCAGTGTAGTTGCAGACAAAGGTAATAACTGTAGTTCCTTGGAGCCTGATATTAAGGATTCAACAGAGAGAAAATTACCAAACGGAAAAACCGATGTAAGAAACTGGTTGTCTTATTCTGTGGAATTAAATAGGCTGTTCTGCTCTATTTGCATGGCTTTTAGTAATGTTAAAAATAGACAAACATTTAGTTCAGAAGGAATAAGCGACTTTCGGCATTCAACTCAACGTGTTAAAGAGCATGCAGAGTCGCTCGGTCAGTCCTTATCTGTGCAAGCCTACTTTAGGGCAATAAGCAATCAGAATATCGAGGTAAAAAGAAATGTTGATATGGCTAATCAAAGAAAAAGTAAAATAATTATTAACAGCGAAATAGTAAAAAGAATCATTGATATAATTCTTTTTATTTCCAAGCAACACCTTGCGTATCGAGGTAAAGAAGAAAGTAGCAGCTCATTAGCTACTACGAATTTTAAAATCAACCGTGGCAACTTTCTTGAACTATGTTTGTTGCTAGCAAAATATGACAATATTATGAAAACCCATATCAATAAAATTTCGAAGATGTCGAAAACATGATAACAAACAAGGTAGAGGGTCTCATTTAACTTTTCTTAGTAAAACATTTGTTAACAAAGTTATTTTTATCTTGGTGAGTTTCTTGAAACAGAAAATATCTTTAGAAATTCAAAAGGCCAAAAAGTTTAGTGTGCAAATTGATTCAACTCAGGATGTAATTGTAAGGGAACAGTGTGCTATTATTGCAAGATATGTTTATGATGGTAAAGTAAATGAACGTTTGATATCTCTGATAAATTTTAAAAAATCATCAGTTGTGGCTTTATACAATCATTTAAATGAAGGACTTAAATTAATGAATTTGGAAATCGCTAATGTTATTGGCTGTTCCTTTGACGGAGCTGCAAACATGTCTGGGCAATACAACAGACTACAGGCTCATATCAAAAATAACGCTAATTATTCGGTATACACTTGGTGCTATGCCCACGTCCTAAATTTAGTAGTATGGGATACAACAGAATGCTTAATTAAATGAAAAAATTTGTTTGGTCTTCTTAATCGCACTGCGACCTTTTTTTCTGAATCTTATAAGCGTTATTCAGTGTGGAAAGACCAACGTAATGATTTTAAAACCTTAAAAAAGATTTGTAACACCCGTTGGTGAAGCAAAGCAAGGGCTTTGGAAGTAATTTTCGGATCGCACCAAAATATATTCGATGAGCTATACTTCAGCCTGCTCAAAGCTTTAAAATATATATCTTGCGATCAAGAAAACGAATTTGATGGTAAAACATCGTCGGAGGCAAATTCTTTATTAAATACATGGACGAGTTTTGAAACTATAATTTTAAGTTTAATATTTCTTCAAATTTTTAATATATTAACCCCAGCATCAAATTATTTACAAACCGCAGGACTAACTTTTTAGGTTGCTTTTAAAATAATAATGAATGCAAAATCAGAAATAGAAAAATGTTTAATAATTTAAAAAAAATTTATAATAACACTTAGAAATTTATTTACTTAATAAATAAGGAGCCATGTATTATAGAAAATGATATACTTATTAAAGAGAACTTTCCGGTACATAGAAGAAGAAAAGTAAAACAAATGCCTAAAGAAGATGCCTCCGACGCAATTTCCAAAATTACTGAGCTGGGTCCTTACAAAGCTTTTGAAATTGAGACCTATAAAGCAATAATAAATCAGGTAACACAAAGTTTAGAAAACAGATTTGAAAATCACAAAACCATTTATGATTCTTTTTACTTTTTTGATCCGCGAAATTTTAAGCAATTAGTAAAACAAACTGATCGTTTAGATAATAGCGTTTTTGAGGAAATTTCAAAACTGTCGGGATCACCTACTTCTTGTATTAAAACAGAACTAATTAATTTTGCAAAAAATTTTAAGGATCTAAAAATCCTGACAGAAGATTCGTCATGCTTACCAGAGGGATTTTATGTAGAAGAAAACAGTGAAATCTGATGATGATGATAATAAAACTTTTCCGACCTCACAAAAGGAAAACTGTGCAGGTTGCTTACATTGTTGTCTAAAAATACTTCTTGAACATAATTTGCATGTCGAAGCATATAGTCATCTGTATATAGTATACAAGTGTCTTTTGACATTATCTTGTGCGCAAGTTGCTTGTGAGCGTGTTTTCTCCAAATTAAAATTAGTCTTAAATCGTCTTAGGTCCCTTTTAGAGCAAGAGTTAGTAGAAGCTTTTGTAATTATAAGTTCAGAAGCAGATTTGCTTGAAGCTTTAGACTATGATCATTTAATTGACAAAATTGCAAATTCTACGTCGCTGTTGATTGTAACACCCATTGGTGAAGCAAAGCAAGGGCTTTGGAAGTAATTTTCGGATCGCACCAAAATATATTCGATGAGCTATACTCCATCCTGCTCAAAACTTTAAAATATTTATCTTGCGATCAAGAAAACGATTTGATGGTAAAACATCGTCGGAGGCAAATTCTTTATTAAATACATGGACGAGTTTTGAAACTATAATTTTAAGTTTAATATTTCTTCAAATTTTTAATATATTAACCCCAGCATCAAATTATTTACAAACCGCAGGACTAAATTTTTAGGTTGCTTTTAAAATAATAATGAATGCAAAATCAGAAATAGAAAAATGTTTAATAATTTAAAAAAAAATTATGATAACACTTAGAAATTTATTGACTTAATAAATAAGGAGCCATGTATTATAGAAAATGATATACTTATTAAAGAGAACTTTCCGGTACATAGAAGAAGAAAAGTAAAACAAATGCCTGAAGAAGATCCCTCCGACGCAATTTCCAAAATTACTGAGCTGGGTCCTTACAAAGCTTTTGAAATTGAGACCTATAAGGCAATAATAAATCAGGTAACACAAAGTTTAGAAAACAGATTTGAAAATCACAAAACCTTTTATGATTCTTTTTACTTTTTTGATCCGCGAAATTTTAAGCAATTAGTAAAACAAACTGATCGTTTAGATAATAGCGTTTTTGAGGAAATTTCAAAACTGTCGGGATCACCTACTTCTTGTATTAAAACAGAACTAATTAATTTTGCAAAAAATTTTAAGGATCTAAAAATCCTGACAGAAGATTCGTCATGCTTACCAGAGGGATTTTATGTGGAAGAAAACAGTGAAATCTGAAGATGATGATAATAAAACTTTTCCGACCTCACAAAAGTAAAACTGTGCAGGTTGCTTACATTGTTGTCTAAAAATACTTCTTGAACATAATTTGCATGTCGAAGCATATAGTCATCTGTATATAGTATACAAGTGTCTTTTGACATTATCTTGTGCGCAAGTTGCTTGTGAGCGTGTTTTCTCCAAATTAAAATTAGTCTTAAATCGTCTTAGGTCCCTTTTAGAGCAAGAGTTAGTAGAAGCTTTTGTAATTATAAGTTCAGAAGCAGATTTGCTTGAAGCTTTAGACTATGATCATTTAATTGACAAAATTGCAAATTCTACGTCGCTGTTGATTGTAACACCCATTGGTGAAGCAAAGCAAGGGCTTTGGAAGTAATTTTCGGATCGCACCAAAATATATTCGATGAGCTATACTCCATCCTGCTCAAAACTTTAAAATATTTATCTTGCGATCAAGAAAACGATTTGATGGTAAAACATCGTCGGAGGCAAATTCTTTATTAAATACATGGACGAGTTTTGAAACTATAATTTTAAGTTTAATATTTCTTCAAATTTTTAATATATTAACCCCAGCATCAAATTATTTACAAACCGCAGGACTAAATTTTTAGGTTGCTTTTAAAATAATAATGAATGCAAAATCAGAAATAGAAAAATGTTTAATAATTAAAAAAAAAATTGTGACAACACTTAGAAATTTATTGACTTAATAAATAAGGAGCCATGTATTATAGAAAAGGATATACTTATCAAAGAGAACTTTCCGGTACATAAAACAAGAAAACTAAAGCAAATGCCTGGAGAAGACGCCTCCGACGAAATTTCCAAAATTACTGAGCTGGGTCCTTACAAAGCTTTTAAAATTGAGACCTATAAAGCAATAATAAATCAGGTAACACAAAGTTTAGAAAACAGATTTGAAAATCACAAAACCTTTTATAATTCTTTTTACTTTTTTGATCCGCGAAATTTTAAGCAATTAGTAAAACATACTGATCGTTTAGATAATAGCGTTTTTGAGGAAATTTCAAAACTGTCGGGATTACCTACTTCTTGTATTAAAACAAAACTAATTAATTTTGCAAAAAAATTTAAGGATCTAAAAATCCTGACAGAAGATTCGTCATGATTATCAGAGGGATTTTATGTAGAAAAAAACAGTGAATCCGAATCTGATGATGATGATAATGAAACTTCTCCGACCTCACAAAAGAAAAACTATGCAGGTTGCTTACATTGTCGTCTAAAAATACTTCTTGAACATAATTTGCATGTCGGAGCATATAGTCATCTGTATATAGTATACAAGTGTCTTTTGACATTATCTTGTACGCAAGTTGCTTGTGAGCGTGTTTTCTCCAAATTAAAATTAGTCTTAAATCGTCTTAGGTCCCTTTTAGAGCAAGAGTTAGTAGAAGCTTTTGTAATTATAGTTCAGAAGCAGATTTGCTTGAAGCTTTAGACTATGATTATTTAATTGACAAAATTGCAAATTCTACGTCACTGTTGCAAAAAAAAACTTCTTATCTAATAAGTGAGTTTTTATAAATTTCACTATTTGTTTTTTGCTATTTTATGTTATAATTTTATAGGACTAGTGCTTGAGTTCCTGATTTCTGTTAACGTAACTTTAATTAGTATACTGCAGATAATAGAATATGTTCTTTGATTTTGTTTTAATATATAATAATTTAAGCTTTTTATTTGTTTTTTTTTCCATGGGTAGATAATATACCTAGTTTTCTGGGCCCTATTGAGGTCTCTGCCCGGTAGGCCCTTATGCCACCAGTTCGACGCCCAAATGGCACGAAATAATTTTAACTTTGAAAAAACTGATATTGTATCTAAATTAGGTGCAGATTTTTTTGACATCCTATATAAAGGCCGTAGAAAAAGTATAGTATTTTAGTCGCGTGCAATATTATTTCCTGTTACACCAGAAGTAAGTGTCAACATTGTCAATTTAAATGAAATACCCTATATACTATTACTTGTTAGACTACCATATAAATACAAACATTGATTTTTATTTTGAAGTATGATCAAATTACAAAAAAGGATTTATAAAGAATAACGGTAAACAAATTTTTAAATTCTATTCTACCACTTCTTTTTGATTTTGAGAGTGTTTTTATTATTCTTTGCAAAATATCATACGAATACTACTAAAAACGATTTTTTTTTGACAAGTTAAACCAAATATTAATATTTAATAGAAACTCCGTATAGTAAAAAAAAATATTTTTTGAGATGAAGATAAATTTAAAATATCAAGTAAATAATATATTATAAGTTATAATATCCCTTTCGGTACTGCTGTCATATATATATGTCAGATAATAAATTGACACATGGACGGCTGACTGATATAGATGACATCATAATAAACACTCCCCTTAGACGACTGACATAAATATAGGACAAAGTTTAAAATTTTCTTTGCAGTATGAACGGCTAACCTATATATCGGTCATGATAACGGTACCTGGCATCCGAGCGACTGATGTATGACAGTAGCGGAAATATACGACAATTGCCGAAATAAGGGTTTGTTTGTTGTTATTTCGGTAGTGGTTTATTCGGTATTACTATTTGCGTTTAGTTGAGTTATAATGTCGTCCGAACAGCAACCAGGTCCATCAAGATCGAAAAGATTCCGAGCGGACGAAAATGACCGAAATGTCATTTATTACCGAAATGTCATGATCAATATGAATGATAGCGAATAAAAATTTAGTAAATTATGTTAAATATTTAAAAATAAAACTCTTAGAAACTTTAAGTCAGTTTTTCGGTATACTTTTTACTTTTGAATAATTAAATAGTTTTTGGTGACTATATTTTACATTTATTTTATAATGTTATCAGCTAGTGTTATAAATAAATAATTTTTATTCATACCACTTTATTTTTATGCTATGTCGGTTTAGGAGAAATTCTTTACTTAATCAAAGCTATAGACCTAACGTTTACTTGCTAATTGATAACTATATATATTTAACTATAAAAAAGATATCGGTGATAAAATATTCTTATTAATCAAATTTAAAATTTTATTAAGTAAGTGAGCTTAAGAGTTAAAAATAAATAACCTTCTATAATAATTTTGCAACCACAAACCATTGTCTAATTCTCTAAACAAACTTTCCCTAAAAAACTTAAGAACAAAGCTCTTAGTCATCAAACTTCATCTTAATAACTATCATGATACTCATTTTTGTCCGCCGTAAAATCCAAGTTCTGATTTACATCAGCGTCACAGGCTTTCTTTCCTAACCAGAATTCTTTTACCATTAAGAACCCTCAATGTCTTCTTCATAAGCCACATTATTCGCATCAATTGAAATATAAATTTAATATAGTCCAGAACTATTAGGATTGTTTTTACGGACATCCGCACTCATCCACGACCATCTTTGGCAAGTCTCTTTTAATGATCGTCGATTCGGGACCGTAATAAATTAAAGACATGCTAGAAAACTTTAGTGGGGCACAACACGGGGTCATACCTGATAAATGTTGCGTTTTTCGGACTTCTTCTATCACGTGCGTGTGGTAAGTTACGAATGTGTCGGGCGTGCGATGGTGGCCACAGTCTCCTCGACAGTAGTTCGCGTAGTACCTAAAAAGAGAGTTTTTTTATGTTAAAGAGGTTTTATTATTTCAAACGTTCTGTATTTAAAAGAAATAATTAATATGCAAAGAAATTATATTTTCAAAGAAAAATTAGGCTTAGTTAAATATTTAGGATTTAGAAGTATCTTTAAAATATCACTAGTTTCATTTTAAATGTTGATCTTACACTTTATATCAGATAATATAAGAAAAGTTATATAAAAAAAAACTTTTGACGACCAAAAATACGTAACTTTAATCCCAAAATTTCGTTTATTTTAACTGAAATACCTTCAAATTTTAACAATTATATTTTATTCTTATATTTAAGTCTTCGAAACATTTTAATTTGTGATTTTTTTTTCCTTTTTTTCATAGGTTGCCGCACCACAGCCTAAGTGCCTTTTTTTTGATGTCTTAAATTTTTCTACATCATATATCCACATACATAAATAATGCATAACATAGACATACAAACATACAAAATTACGAATTATTATAAGGTATAAGGGACAAAGTTCTCACACAATATTCTCTTAGTGAGTGCGAATATGTATTAATGAAAGTTTTCTAAAACGGTCCTGAATGATAAATAAATAGCACTGGCAATAATCCTAGACATAGAAGAAGCATTTAATAATGTCCTAACTATGTCACTAGACCTTTTGGTATACAGATGTGCTAGTGCAGAGTTTTGTGGTGGGACCTCATATACCAGAAAGCCATACTCATTGTGGGAGCACGCTACTGTCTTCCAGACTGAAGTCTTTGCTGTGCGGATAGAAAATTTTGAATTGCGGACACCGCAATACTATCAATTAATCTGCAATTAAGGTAATTACGGCCGAAAAGGTTAGCTTTAAGCTCGTATAGGAGTCCATAAAGCTTCTGAGGAAACTAGTGAAGTTAGGCTGCAAGGTTTAGGTTGTCGAACTGCGTGGCCACCCAAAAAATGACAAAGTCGAGTCACTCACTAAAATTCGATCAGAGAAACGGCCAGTAGGCCCCGAACCTTCAATCGGTATAGCCAAATGTGTAGCTGTTGCATTAATGAAGAGTCTATTGCACAAGTAGACCCTCTAGAAATGGACGGAAGCACCTGGCATAAAACAGGTGCTTCCATACATACATTTTCAGTATTCATTAGGTACTTGTACAGTAAATAAAAAATTATTTCATTCCATTGTAAAGGATTCATTTATAAAATGAAAATCAAATTATTAGTTTTTAAAGAAAAGGCTTATTAATCGCTGGAATCTAAGAAAGAAAATCTGTAGTTGTGATTAAAGAATTTTGTTTAATCTGTCCTTAAAAACCAACACATTCCCACAAGCATGGAAAGGAGCTAAAATCTGTTAGGTGTTTAAGAAAGGTAATAAGGCAGATATTACAAATTATAAGTTCAGATCACATCTATCCTGACCGGCAAAAACATTTCAGTCTATTTTGTGTATTGCCATATTTCTCTATGCAGCAAAAGATATCAACAAGACAGCATGGTTTTCAAAGTAAAGATCCTCATCTACTACATATCTCTGCGAGATTACACAAAGAGATGCACAGGTCTGGTAAGAGGAGGTGCTAAGTTGATGTAACATATACAGATTTTGCTAAGATTATCGACACAGTGTCACATAGCATACTTCTTTAAAAATTGTATAATCAATTTGAATTTCACGAAAATTCACTCAAATTCTTTACATCATACTTGAGATACCCATAGCGGGTTGTCATAAGAGGCCATAAGTCAAATTATTATTTTGCAACATCAGGTTTTCCGCAGGGATCTAATCTTGGCCAATGTTTTTTCTTTGGTTCATCAATGACCTTGTTAAGGAGATAAATGGTTCCAACGCATTATTATTTACTGATGGTTTCAAACTTTATTCTGCAGCTATATCTCTGACTATCAAAATATTCATCAAAACTTACCGATCTATTAAAAACAAATTATATTTTACTACAAAATACCCGTGGTTTTGAGATGGTTCTGTAGAACACGTTATCGGGGTGTGCCCAGCACTCACGCGTACTAGGTTCAAATATCCTGGAAATACCTACAGCTTACCCAGTGTCATTAGGTCCTTTAAACCAGAGCGCGTCATTGATTTTTCTAAAGCTATTGGTCTCTAGTAAGCCTCAGTGATGCACGACGGGTCTATTAGGAGACCTGTCTGCATAACAGCTCCTTTGGCCTTCTGCAGTACAATTTAATTTAATTTAAAACAACGTCACACCTTAATGCACTTATGGGTAGAAAAATTCTTTCCACATTTTCTCATTGTCCTGGTATGGTCTGCAGAGATTACTTTGATTTTCAACATCCTCAGTTGTTTATTTAATTTACGATTGCCTGTAAGTAGACCAACTATTAACTTTACAACCTTCCCGCTATGGTCCAAAAGGTGTATGTATGAAAAATTTAGGCATAAACGTTTTTAAGAACCTTTTATAATGCCTTATATTGTTCCTATTTGAAGTCATTAGTTGTGTGGCTTATGTAGCCTGATACCTAAGTCAGACTTAGTCTAGTGGATGTGCTTTTATTCTTTAGGATTGCTTTTTGAGTGGATTAATGACTGCTAGTCTAGGTTATTTTAGCCTCTTCTGTTTGTTTTGGATTTATTTTGATTCTAAACAGCTTTTGTGGTTTTCATGCTTGCATCCCTTAATAATTATGTACAGTACATCCTGTATATCTTCCGAAACATATTTTATGTATTTGTCTCTGATTACTATGCTTAAGTCGTTTAGAAAAGCATTGAATAAATTGCATCCTCTCATTCGTCATCTTTATTAGTATGATAACTATCCACGAGTCAGTATAATGGTGGTAAGACACCTCCTTGGGGGCAGTCTCAGGCCACTTTCACTATAACTGTGTCTTTCCCGAAGGTTAAATTGATTGTTATTTGTTTTAGGTTAGTTGCAGTGGTTAGTGCATTAAGGAGTGACATAGTTGAGATATTATTAAACTCTCTTTCTCTCTATATCTAGGAATGTTGTCTTAAATGCTTTTCATTTGCCATCGAGTGACTTTGACAAGGGTCTATTTAGGTCATCCAGGTCCGTTTTTTCAGACTTTCCTATCCCTCATGCATACTGCATGCAGAAAGTGGTTATTGTATGTAAAATTATTTCCGAGATAGATAATTTAACCCTATAAACTTTTTTTCCCGAGAATTACTCTGGCTTTACTGTCGAGAAATTTTTTTAAGTATAAAGCTCAAAAATAACATGTTACAGTTGAATTTTCAAAAATTACAAAAAAGATTAAAATTTTTTAAATTAAAACTTATAGTTGCACAGTTTTAATTGAACAATGCCGATTTGATTGACTAATCGCATATATTTTAATACAATAAAAATTTAGATCGCAGATCACACACTAACTAGTTAGTAAAAAAACGGCAAAAGAAAAGACAACTTTTAAATCTGACAAAATTGTTATTTAGGGTATAATTTTTTACTACCTTTAACAAAAAAAGTGAAAGTGAAATAAGCCAAAGGAAGTAGATTAAGTAACCATTTTTGCGGTTTTTGAAATTTTAAAATCACTTAATCAAATGATAAAGATGGTAGAATCTCTTTATCATTTCCAGTCAGCCGAAAAAGATTTTTCGCTAATTTTAGAATAAAATATCAAGATACTGACAACGGATTGTGAAGTCTTTGAAATCACTTTTAAGATAAGTCTTTAATAACAATTTAATTATAAGCAGGGTCAAAAAATGATATTGAGTAATAACAAAACAATAAAATATACTCTAAAACTATCATGAAAATGTAATTGCATTATTGAATAAAAATAGTATTTTCCCTTATGAGCCTGGAAATCGTAAAATACTTCGTAAAATCAAAGCAGTGCTTTTAAACATGGGTTCCATTTTAAAAGCTGATCCGGTTTTTTTCCGCCTAGATCATACATTACTTTTATAACATATTAGAGATAAACTCTTTTTTTGGATATAAGGTATAAATAATAATAATAATAATAATAATAATATTTTTTTTTTGTAATTAGTACAAGAATTAAAGTTTATGAAACTATGCAAATAGAAGCGACATAAAAATTAACTAAAGGATTAAATAATTCCTTGAAGTCCTAGACATAACAAAACAAATTTCAAATCTAAACCAAATAGTAAGGTGAAAAGGATAATTCGATTAAAAGATAATATGATATTTTATAAATGTCCAAAGCTATTTTGGATAAAGTTATAAAAGCTAAATTATTCGAATAGCGTATTAGAATTCAAATCCAAAAGTGCTAAAATAAAAAATAAATGATTAATCATAATAATATATTACGTTTTATGACTGTGGATCAAAGTTTCTTTTTCTGTTAGATTTTTTTTATAATAAAATAAAGTTTTCATTTTAAAACTCACATAAATATTTTAATAAAGTGAGTTAATTATTATTTTTTCCTGAAATGTTTTATGTATTTTAACTTTCTTTTATTTCAAAGTATAATTGCGATATTTCATGAAATTGTTTCCAAATTCCTTGTACAAAAATTATTTCATTGTTTATAAATTAATTATACTTGTAAATTTTCAGAAAATAAGCCTATTTAATTATAAATAAATGTATTTATTTTAGAAAAAGTATGGTCCCTTTAAATCTTATTTCTGGATTTATAAAAACAGTTCTATAATAAAATTGTAATTTTAAGGCATGGAACTATTTTTTTAAATATTTTTTTATTGAAGTAGTCATATAAATTAATTATATGTCAATATGGCAAACTTTTTTAAGTTTTATTATTTTATCTTTTAATATTCATTATACAGGGTGTTTTAGGACTATGGGATCAAACTTCTAGGGGTTGTTCAGTGCAATAGTAGAATCCATTTAAGTATAGGAATCCATGTCCGTAAATGTGTCACTACGCCACTACGGCCCTAAGACGCGTTTAAATTTAGAAAAAATATTAATTACCTAAATAGGATCTGATGCATTTATTTTTACCTTTTGTATATGATACCATCACAACAATTGTTCAAAATGTCTTCCTCCAACCTCAATACACCGATTTAAATGCCGCACATGATTTCGGCGGACTACACTAAAAATTTGATACACGTTTTGAATGATTTCAAATGCTGCTGGTGAATCGAGGCCAAGAAACTGCTCCACCTCTGGCAATCTAACGGTGCCCAAATCGCTGAGCCAAATACTCGCGTACTTGTACAGCAAAGTGAGCCGGCGATCCATCATGCTGAAACCACATTTGCTGTCTAACGTTTAGTGGAACATTTTCAAGGAGTTCTGGGAGAACTTCCTCCAAGAAACGCAGATACATAGGTCCTGTTAACCGTTCCGGTAGAAGGTATGGCCCAATTAAATAATCATCAACAATGCCTGCCCATACGTTGACAGACCAACGATTCTGATGTTTTCTTGGAAAAATTGCATACGGATTTTCTTCGTCTCAAACATGGCTATTCCTACTATTAAAAATACCGTCTCTTGTGAAAGAGGCTTCATCGATCCGCAAAACATACATAGTTTACATATAAATACAGTTTTTCATTAGCAATAAATGTTTAAAAATTGTAAGCTATTAAATTTTTAAACATGACATTGAGAATTGACATTGATAAGCGTTAATTTTAAATAATTGTTGTTATGGTATCATGTACAAAAGGTAAAAATAAATGCAGCAGATGAATTCTTCTATTGCACTGAACAAACCTTAAAAGTTTGATCCTATAGTTCTGAAAAACCCTGTATATATAATTTATGATGTTTAATAACATTTTCAAAATGTATAAAAAAAAGAAGAATAATGCTTACCCCTGTGGAGCTATCACCCAGTCTTCCCATCCTAGAGCCTTAAAACTAACATAAAAACGCTGCTTACAGCATTGATTTCCTGCAAACAAAAAGGATTTATTATATAATATTTTATTAATATTAAAATTATATTTGTTAAATTTTAATATAAAATTTATACAATTTTTTTAAATGTTTCTGTATTTAACACTTCATTCTTCAATTCTTATCTAAACTTCAAACACTTGAAATTTAAGATATTAGTTAGATTAAAAGAAATATATATATCAACTTTTTATATTGCACAAATTTTCACTATATTATACAGTGTAGTATGAGCAGCAGGTTATTAGACTAAAAGGATAAATATTTTTGTAAATTATGTAGAAAGAAAATATTTATTTTAAAATAATTACTATTATGATGTTAAGCGATAAATATTTGAGATTTATTTTATTAAATAATAAGAGATATGTACTTATGCATCAAGTTTACAAAATATATATCTACTATATACCTCTTTCAAGTACTTCAAATAAAGAGTTAAACAAAAAGTTTAGATATGGTGTATATTCAGTGCTTAAAATGATCTAAGTTTATCTCTTCTCTTTTTGAAAATAAATAAACGTGCCACGCTAAATTAAAATTAATATTTTTACCTGAATCTACAGAACAGTCTATCGCTCTCCTTCTCACTCTTTTCGCCGTGTTAGGATCTGTATGGATCACCAAAAACGGCCGGTTCGGGTTTGA
Organism: Anthonomus grandis grandis; assembly: GCF_022605725.1. Classification (NCBI taxonomy): domain Eukaryota; kingdom Metazoa; phylum Arthropoda; class Insecta; order Coleoptera; family Curculionidae; genus Anthonomus; species Anthonomus grandis. The sequence goes on along the minus strand of NC_065554.1, from coordinate 13,444,920 downwards.
CCTAGTGTCGCGATCCTCGTTGAATAGATGAACATACCAATGGGCACAGCAACTACAGTCCACAAATAATCTCAACTTGTCTTTGCTAGATTCGCTTAGCCACCTTCTGACCGTATCTGTGAGATCAATCTTTTGCCAACCGCTATTTAACTCATCTAGAGTTACTGATACTGGTTCTGATGTTAATCTATCGAATTGCTGAAATAAAAAAAAGTCGTTAATAATATAGTTTTAAAATATTTATTAATATACTATAAACACACATCAAAATGGTTTAGAGGATAATGAAAAAATTTATAAATTGTGTTTATTGTTAAAGAGTTCTTTGAATATACCCTATTTATCATAATAAATTAATATTGTTGATACTCAACAAATAGTTTAAATTTAAAATATTAGTCGTGAGAATTTGTTTTAATTGCGTGTGCAACATAGTCAATATGCAAAGGCAACACCTTGATCGTGATTCACATACGAGGTATTCTACAGGGTAGTGAACACTGGAAATCAATAAGACTTCCATAACCTCTCTTCCACTTTCAGTCTGATCAAATGGTTGCAAACTTAATGGAACCCAAATATGCTTCGTTTACCTTTATATTATTACCGGGAGACTCAACAAGGCTGAAACACTTGAGTGGAACATCAACGAAACAAACTTTACCCAGAAGGTAATAGAATGAAATCATGTTAGTCATTCCGGATTTAAATCAGTCGATTCTATTTTATCGGTTTTAATGGGTACTATTCTACCAGTGGATTTTCTTTTTTTAACAGTAGATAAGGCTTAAGCTGTAAAGTTACAAAAACCCAGTCGATGACAGAATTTGCAAAACCACACCCCAGCGACTTCCAAGCTAACCCAATTTCACCTCAGTGGTCACGTAACTTGCATGCCACCATCAGTGACTTACTACGTGATAAAATACTCGTCGTGATAAAATTTGGCTTTCCGCCTCTCTTAGTAAAAAATAAATATACACATCTACCCATTTTGTGAAAAACTCGACTTCCGAGCTTGGGTACAATGCCATGGAAATCGCGCAACAAAATTAGGATGGGCCGAAGAACATCAGAATTGGCAAAAGCATGAATGAGCATGAATTCTTTTTATCGATGAATTAAGTTTTTTCTTACGTCCTGATACAAAAAGCCCGAGGATGTGCCGAACACCTGACAACGCTTCTTTTTTGTAAACTATTTAAAAAGTTAGTAGTACCAAGGCGGAATTTTTTTGTTGAGTTGCAAGAATCGCTAAAACCTTTTTGAAGCAGCACAATATTCAAGTATTTTTATGGCCTTCGCAATTCCCTGACATAAATCCTATCGAGCACGTTTGGGATAGGCTAAAGACGTGTTTTTTAAATCCAGTGTTTCAGACCAGGGAAGATATGCTGAACTGTATACAACAGCAATGGCTACAGGTTGAGCAAAACGATATTAGCAATTTAATTAGAAGCATGCCAAATAGATTTTAAGGTGTTTTGTCTAACCTTGATTTTAACACTCCTCAAAAAAACAATAATAATTAAAAAAATCATATATAACAAAATTCTGTAAAGCTAACAATGTACTTAACAAAAAATAAGCACTACCTAAATATTTAAAACAATTATAAAAAGCTTGACAAAAACCCAAAATTACCCAGTATATATTAATAATATGTAAAATCGTCCATAATATCCTTAATATGTATATATTTTAAATATTAGCACTTGTACCTACAAATTATAATAGTAATCAACCAATCTTGTAATTAAATAATGTGATTAATCTATCTTTTAAAGTTGGATAAAGATATGCCCAAGATTTCAGTCTCATTTAAATTGAAAATTTTAAATGTGTTTTTAACAGGAAAGTGAACTGCATAATTTGTACTATAAAATAATAAAAAGAACAATTTATTGTGCCTAAAATTTGTGAATATTGAGAATATTGTCGTCAGCAAAAACCAAAAAGTGTCTGTTTCTAAAGCAATTATTAATATCATTTATGAAAATGATAAAAAGTAAAAATGAATGATGGTCTCCTTGAGGAACATCAGAAGAGTGACACTCAAATGACTTGACTATGCATCTCCGATCTTTGACTATTGAGTTCTACCCGATAGAAAGTTAATAAAGTGCATGGTTTGGGAACCATGCAACCATAAGACTGGAAAAACCAAAAACATTCAGCTTCCTGAATAGAACATCATGATTGACTCTATTGAATGCCTTAAAGAAGCCTGGGTATATGGCATCCACCTGACTCCTCCCCTTCAAGACACTCAACAAGCTTCACTGAAATACCAACAAGTTTGTCAATGTAGACTTACCCGTTCTAAAGGCATGCTGCTGACTAAGTAATTCCTCTTTACTATAAAAAAAATAATTGGTCATTAATTAGACCATCTTGGAATTTTTAGAATGGCAGATTGTAGACATACTCTTTTATAATTTTCAACATTGGCACGGTCTGCAGATAAAAAATACCGCATATACTCTTTATGAGGAAGTAATTTGGGACATCATCGGGGCCTAAACTAAGTTTAGGTGGTAATTTGAAAATTTTATGAAAAATAAGTCCTACAGATAAAACTGGATTTGGGTTGGTCACAGTCCCTCTCACCTGGTATGTATAATTATTGATTGAGTTATTATTCTGAGTAGTACCATTATCACATTTACTTTCAACAGTTGAAAAAAATTTGGCAAATCCTTTCGCTATTTCATCATAGCCTACCAATCCCTATAATACAATAAATTTGGTAATCTACCTGAGGCTCTTTTACTATTTATGCTATGCTAAAAGTGTCTAGGATCGATATAGAGCAGCTGATCTCAATTTAAAATATAGTTATTGTAACAAGTGCTTAATAAAGTTTTACATCTTACTCTAAAATTTGAAAAACTGTTATAATTAACTGCAATATTACTGGATTGATATATCTTCTGGGCTACTTTATTTTGCCTCACCAAAAACCTTAATTCAGCTGAGAACTACACAGGAAACTTGGAGGTTCTGTATCTTTTTAGGGAAACAAAAAGAGCTTTGCCATACCTACAATATGATAGAATTCTGGTACTGCAACATTTTAGTCAAATGAATTTTAAACAGAATCCCAGTCAATCTTACATAAGTAAATATTAATGCTATTATAATCAGCTCCCATAAAATTGTAGTAAAACTAGATATACTTCATTTTAGGAGCATGATCATACCCAAGATTTATAGAAAAGTTATATTATTTATGATATTAATGATATGATAAAAAGATATCAGACATGATAAAAAGATGACAAGACAAAGACTTCATAGGTTATTTTTACCGAGAGATTACACTTGTTTGTAAAAATAAGATCTAGGTATTCAAACATGTCATTAGGAATAGTAATACTTTGATAAATACTTAAATCAGCATAACTCTGACCCAAAACTAAACCTGTTGAATAAGGTGGACTAGCTACTACCTCCTCAGAGTTGTCGTTCTCCCATGTTGTATCTGATATGATGAAATCTTCAAAAACATAGAGACAACTATTGAAATAATCTTGCTTGAGAATGTCAATCATGTAGCATTACTTTTTATATAATGTTGTATCTGAATTTGGAGGTAAGTATACTCACTCTTTTACAAATGAACAATTATTAAATCTACATGACATAAACAGTAGCTCTACTAAATTATAGGGTAACTTTAACATTTTGGAATTTATATTGTTTCGAATGTATATTAATACGCCACTTCCACGGATTTTCCCATTCAGATTTCACTGACAATTCCAAATAACTATAGTTATCTGATAGCTAACTCTCAACTAACACCAAAATATCATATTGTTAACATGAACCTCATGTAAGTCTATTATTTTCATTCTTAGACCTCCAATATGATAGCAGATAATCTGCAATGGAGTTAATTCATGTTTTTTTGTTTACCTTGAGAATCATTGGGGATACCGTTTGCTATAAAACGCATATTATTCTTATACTTTAAAATTAAGTTCTCTTCACCTCTAGCCTTCCATCTATTAAGTTCAGCTATCACTTGATTGATACAGTCTATTTGCATTACAGTTCACCCTTAATTAGGTCACTCTTAATTTTATATGCGTGTCTTTTAGAAAAAATTACCCTTCCCTAATACCTCTTTAGTAACCCTACTACCGAAGAACACAACCTTTAGGGGTCTAGGTCTATTTTCGTTTTTTTTTCTAGTTCAATAATCCTTAAAACATTTTCTGGTGTTGAATCTTTGTTTATTATAGCCAATAAATGAAAAAACTTCTGCTGGTCATCTTGAATCCTATATTGAATCATATTGGAGTTTGATTTTGGTACATTATAGACTGTAATTATTAGCTCTATCGGCTCTTTCATTGACTTTGGCCAAAGAAGTGTCTATATTTGACTGATCAGATGTTGGAATCGAATGTTTATCTGTATTCAAAAGCGATGTTTTGACAGCTGTAATTTCTGTTTTGCTCCTCTAGGTTATAGAGGCTCTACTTCAAAGAATTAGGAGTTTTGCATATTTTCAAGTTTGCGTTTCATGTTAATAGTTCACAAAAGCACACATATAACACCTCTCGGGTACTTTTGTGTTTGACACTTTCCCTTGTTACCGGGAGTTTGAATGGGTTTTACTACTAGTAAAATTCTTAATGCCTTGGTAGTTTTCGAGAAGGATCTTGCTATAACATATATCTCTTAACTTTATAGGGCTTTACGTTTTAGCTACCTATCTAGAGGTACTCTAAATAGATTAGTAGTACTGTAATAGAATGAGTGCCATTTTTATTCATGAATTTAGTCAAGGTTTTTGATGATGAAGGAAGTTGTCTATGACGTAGAGTTTAAATTTTACTGCAGAAGTAAACCGGATAGTTTCACTTGCAGATGATAATGTCATATTAAAAATAAAATTTATTTCCGAGTCTTTATTATTCAAAATCTTAAAACAGACACAGGTTTTAAATAAACTTAGTTATTGGAAAAAAGTTATATTATAAGATAAATGTAATATTAAAATTTGATGTTTGATATGCATTCCTTAAATACATTATTTGCGTCAAAACTATCTTCAGATATAATTAAAGCTCTGTCGAACAAGGATTATGCGGGGTTGGCCTGATTAAACCTATGACACAGATTTACAGAATACTGTTTATTCTGTAAATCTGTGCCTATGATCTGTTAACTTTATTATCATTTTAATTTTTTACCTAATTATTTACATCTAGTATATATCAAAAAAAGCTTACCTTAGAACTAAGCGAAACTGATTCAGGCAACCTATTAGATATGATTTTAAAAACGTATATATCAGTCGATCTACACTTGGTTGACCCCATTTTAATTAAGTCAGCCTTAAGCCACAATATGGCTTCTCTCACTTTAAAGTCTTGGCCCATCTGACTTCCCGCTTCAGGACTAACTTGAAACTCCAACAGTCTATTCTGGTTCACCCAAGAACCTGTAATAAAAAATTTTTCGTTAAATCTAATAGTAATAATAAGCCAAATTTAAATGATCAAAATTTGCCTCTTGGCGCACCACAACAATCGGCATTTTGATAGTAGTGGTGTTTGATTGGCAATCGGTCTAAATTGGGAATGCGGATACACAACAGTCGAGAATTTCGGATTGATTGAACGACGCGGGAATAGAGTGTTTCTATTTCGATTAGTGATATTAAAGTCCTATTGGAGTTTAGACAGATATTATTTATTGAACCAATAAATTGGGGGTAAATGGTTTATAGGCTTACAGATTTACACAAGCTTGGATAAAAAACAATATAATTTTACACCCTTAAAAAAGCTTATATTCAAAAGGGTTGCCATGATAAAAAGCCCCAGGGTTAATTATTTAGGCCATCAAATGGGCTCTTAATAGACGCCCTTAATTGACTGCCTTTGACCTAAATTTGGACGATGTTAAGAGGGTAAGTTATTTCTCCCTGTTAGGTTTATAATTCTTTATATTACGTTAATATAAATTATTATTTGGTATTCTTTATAAAATGTTATGCAGTAGTAAAATATACTAAAACCTCACTTATTACCCTAAAAAACAAATAGTCCCCGACCATTCAAACTAAAACAATTTAGCTAAAGTTTAGCTTAGTTAAACTTCTTTTAAAAATAAGAGAAAAGAAAATCTAAATCCATTGGGTTATTTGTAAGCTCTGATTGGAAGTTTACAGTTTTAAAAGTTAAAGGATTTTCTCATTTTTTATACGTATAACTTTATTTCTTATTTTGTAAGTGAGTTTTGTTTTTTGTATCTTTACCGGGTATCTTTTTTTATTTTAATAATTATGAAAATTAAAAAAAAATTAGGTATATTACTAAAATTAAGAAATGGCACAATATTTCTAAGGCGCAAAAAATTTTTTCAAATCTTTCAAAATCCGTGCTTTGTTATAATATTTCAAATAAAGTATAGGGAAAATTTTTGATTTACTTTTATGATTTAAAAGATTTATTAAAAATTAGTTTAAAAACTTCATTTCGCCTAAGCGTTGTTTTGTTCGGAAAATCGTGCCCTTTATATCTGTCCTACAATATAATTTATAACATTATACTATATCTTTTCAATCTATATAACTCCAAAAATTGAATAATATTCTACTATATTGTAATAGATATATGTGTTATTGTTTATACATATTTTCAGGAATCATAAAGGTTTCTTTGTTATTCAGAAATAAACAACTAAAAAATTATATATGTTTATGCAATTTTAGACTACACTACTACAATTAGTTTTATGTATTTGTTCATTATTCCCATGATATTGACATATAAAGTTTTAAAAAAAAAATGTTAATCAAAATATAAAGAGCACAGGTTAGTAGACATATTCCATAAGTGAAAGCTAAATTTAAACTATAGAATAATAGAGTAATATAATGCAGTATTGAAAATCGAATATTTAAAGAGTAAAATGTGATAATTAAAAGAAAAATAAAAAATTACAATAAATCAATGGTTAGAGAAAAATGAAACTAATTGACCTTAAGATCCTGATTCCTTCAGAAAATGACTAATTATTCTATCCAGCTAAGCCTAAAAACATGCACTTTTTTAGCAGTCAGCCATCTTGTGCCTGGAACATCCATAGTTCAGGAAATAAAAAGAACATAGTAATCAGCAATTAGAATAGGGAAAGGAAAAGAACATCCTTACTAGGTTATATTATCAATCTATCAAAATCTTGGGTATCCTATACCAAAATTATGAAATAGATAGTTTTCTATTGAAACAGAGATTATAAACTATAGCACACATTGTCAACCTTCTGTTTTTTAAGTCCTCAAAAATATCTCGTGTGCAATCGTTTCGTGTAAATGTACAATAAACAACAACGACTCTTACCTGTTGCCTGACTATAAAAGCAGGATAGCGATGTGATACAATAGTTGTAAAGTACAAATTGACACTATAATACTGCTGAAAGTAGTACAAAAGAAGTGCAAATTTTTATTTAGTAAATTATTGAAAATGATAAATAATCTTTGAAGGGTTTGCGAATATTAAATATCCAAAACTAAAAAATTTAAACGCTACCAGTGCTTATGCTTATTGGGTTCTTCATGGTAAGGCAGCCAGAAGGCCAAAGGAAAAAAAGAAATAGGAAAAAATATATAAGGGATCGCAAAATGAAGCGAACAATCAATTTGCGCATTTAGCTCTATTACGCCTGGTTTTGGAGCAAAAATCAATCATCCATGCCAAGGAGGCATGATCTATATGTGTCATACAACATAAGCCCGAATTAATAGTCATATTCAAGTAAAAGGACAAGTTAGTTGCCCTGGAGAAGCTCATAAGTAAAAACACTTGTCGGTAAATACCTTCCTTACTTTTTCTACTTCCCACTTACAGAACTAACCTGTCATTTTATTACATAACTTTCCATGCTAACTTTCTTTTTAAAAAATATAATTTTTGAAATAATTTTCAATAACTTTTAGAAGTTTTATCATATTCCTTCTATTGATAATTCTGGCAGTTTATCGAATCAATTTTCTTATGAATACACAAACCCGCAGGGCCTAGTCGCTGAGCGAGTACGCTACGTCACAGAATAAACAATCTCAGATCGAATGAGATCGTTTATTCTGTGGCTACGTCTTTCAAGTAAAGAATTCACTATGCTAAAATACGGACAACAAATTTTAAATTGTTCACACTGCAACAAAGTTATTTCAATCTGTTGAAAGAGCAGAGTCGCTAATAAGGCTATTATAGCTGAATACAAATATATAGAAAAGACACCAAAGTTGCAACGTAGCCTATGTATGGCCGGAAATCTCGTCAATATAGATGCTGAAATGTATAAACTAGGGATCAAGATCTTGGGGCTAAGCGAGGTACGATGGTTTAGCACTAGAAATCACAAAACTAAAAATGACATTCTCTACTACTCTAGTGGCAACGACCTCAAACACCAGTACGCTGTAGCATTTCTCATCTCTTCTGAACTAAAAACACTCAGTAAATGATTTGATTCTACTTGAATTATGAATTTAATCCAAGCATATACTCCAACAGGAGACAAACCTGATACGCCGGTTGAGAAATTCTACTATGCTTTAGAAGAAGCTATAAAAATAGCAAAAAAAAAGGGAGATTAAAATTGTTTTTGGTGATGGTGCGGTCTGCAGAGATCATAGCCTGGAAGCATGCAATACTTATCAGCTCCACCTCTCTGTTGCCAACTTTTTATTTTCAAACAACATCTTAGACGTCTATAAATGTGGAAATCCCCAGCCGATGATTAAAAAGTTAGAAAATAGATTTCGTCCTCATCAGGAGCTTTTTATTAGTTTGTCAAATCAGCAGCAACGTACCCTGGCACCGACGTCAACAGCAACCACAATAAATCTTAGGTAGATGGTAGACAAGATAACCAACGATGAAGTGCTTAGGCGGGAAAAGAAAGCATATTTGGAACTTCATCAAAAAAGCAGCAATATTAAATAACTATGGAAAGTAATAAAAAACATTACTCTCAGAAATTCTTCTAACCGTTCTATAGCTGTAAACCTTCAAAATCCTGATAAATTAATTGATTAATTTTCACCAGTTTATAGTCCTTTAGATAACTGCCCAGAGACAGTCGAATATTTTCTTAATCATACATTTAGTCCTGATCTCCAGTTCTCATTTCGCTTAGCCACTGTAGCAGAAATTTCAAAAATAGTTTTAAATCTCAAATCTATTGCCTGTGGTAGTGATTGTCCAAAGGACTATTGTGACCTTAGACCTATAACCATTATTCCAGTAATTTCGAAAGTTCTGGACAAGTTTATTCAGCCACAAATTTATGATAATCCCGCAGGGCCAGTCTGGTTTCCGAAAGCAGCAGAGCATTACATCTGCCTTGTTAAAAGTTACTCAAGGAATCACTCAGAGGTGATACCACGGCGCTTGTATTGCTTGACTTTTCTAAAGCTTTCGATACGTTGGATCACAGCCTGCTTTTAACAAAATTAACCTATTATAGATTAGGTTGTATTATTTCTGAAAGAAAGCAAGTGGCAGTATTAGAAAATCAAGCTCAGTCAAACCGCTCTTATATAAGTTCTGGGGTACCACAGGGATCCGTCTTGGGTCCTATCTTATTTCCAATGTATATAGCAGACATGTAGAAGGTTGTTAAAAATTGCGGTATTCAGGGCTTTGTGGATGATACGCAAATTTATTATTCTTTTAAAGCTCATGTCGTATTGGGGGATTGCAGTAGAATAAATGAAGATTTGTCATGTATTTCAACTTTCTCGTCAAGCAATAATTTAAAACTAAATCCTAGCAAGTGTTCTGTAATGCGTTTCTCTATAAAAAATAAGAAAAAGATGGTCTTGGATAATCTACAATTATTTGTAGGGGGAACGCAGTTAAAAATAGTTGATAACATTAAGAATCTTAGTGTAATTTTCGAGGACGACCTAAGATTCAAAATGCACGTAGATTCAAAAAAATCCTATTTTGTGCTTAAATTATGCAAGTTCTTAGTACTTCCTATTATGAACTACTGTAACATTGTTTATGTTCCATGTTTAGATAAAGTTACCCTGTATCGTTTGCAGAAGCTTCAAAATCAGTGCTGTAGATTCATTTTTAACTTAAGAAAATATAACAGTTTCAGAAAAAATGTGTACCCACTGAATGGTTGCCTGCAGAGAATTTTTATCTTCATCAGTTTGCCGTTTTTGTGCTTCGATTGCTTGGTACATCCTCCCCTGCTTAGCTTCGTGAAAAATTCAGTTTTCGAAGAGATGTGCACGACGTCAATCTAAGATGTAGAAGTAAATTATCGGCTCTTCGTTTTCATTCGGCCTTATTTCACAGATGTTATCTTTTTACTGCTGTTTCGGTGTATAATGAACTTCCGAATTCACTTAAGTGTATGTCCATTGCTGGTTTTAAAGTAAAATTAAGGTCGCATTTTCTCACGTTACAGATGATCTTCTTATAATTTAAAAGGAAAATGTGTACATATTTTTTTTCTTCTTTTTTAATTTTATGTCCTTGCTTATTTTCCAACTCAAGATAGATTTCATGGATTTTACGGGTTTTCTATTATCTTCTTTCTATAACTGCTATCTATGTAATTTGGTATATATTTTTGTTCATGTAATTAGAGGCTAAGTTGATTAGCCCTAGACTAGAATTCGCTTTTGTACATTTTGGTATAATAATGACATTATTTATTTATTTATTTATTTAAAGAGTGATACGTTGTAAATAATGACGGACGGTGAATGTGTATTCTCGTTATTCTCGTCAAACAACAGCTAAGAAAAGAAAAGAAACAGGCAGAACAAGTGTGAAGTAATGAAGCGGATTAAACAACAGAGCCACGAAACAGGTAAGGTTCGTTCGTAATTGTCGTTGCAAACGACTATAGTGTTTTTCCGTCGTAAATTAAGAAAATCGATGAATTATTATTAGACAGTTAACCGGTTTAGTTTATAATGAGTAAAATAATTACTTGGTAAGACTTTACATCACTTTAATGCCTGTACAACGAAGAAGAGCTATAAATGAAGCTACAGCTAAATTGCATGATGCCTCATACTCTTTTAGAGTAAGAACAGTGATTAAAAATGGAACTACCGACCTTCAATTTTGCTTCAAAGCGTTCTTCAGTATTCATGGAATCGGTCGAAAAAGACTTAGAAATATTCAAAAAAGTTTGAAAACCTCTGGAATTGTTCCAACAGATAAGCAGGGAAAAATAAAAAGAAACACAACATAAATAAAATTCTTAAACATATAGGAAGTTTTAAAGAAAAAAAAGCAACTACAGTAGAAAAAAAAACAGAGAAAGTCTACCTTCCCGAAGATTTAAATATAAAAAAAATATACAATATGTAAAAAACCATAAATCCTTCTGCTGTCTTATACGAAACATATCGCAATACTTTTAATAAACATTTCATTATCAGTTTTGGTTATCCACGTTCTGATACTTGCAGTACCTGCGATAACTTCACAGCTGAGGTAAAGGTTTTTCAGACAAAATTGAATGTGGGGTATGTTCTTTAAGAGAAAGAAGGAAGCTCGAAAAATGGCATTAAAGAATGTTGAAATTGAAGCAGTCGCCATGGATTTCTGAAAAAACTCCAGTCATCATTCAATTCCGACGAATGATGTGTGTTATAGAAGACAGCTGACTTTAAAATCATTATCAACAGAAAGTGCTACATTTTACGCTTATCCTGAAACCATATGAGGCAAGGGATCAAATAAAGTCGTATAATTTTTTCATCATTTTATCTTTGTTCTCAAAAACTTTACAGTATTCCGCTATCTTCATTATGTCGTTAATGTTATGAAGAGACTACACACTATTGAAGTAACATTTTCAATAAAAGGACACTAGTAAGTAAAGGTAAAGAACTACTGACAAGAGAACTACTGACAACTATCAAGAAACGAAAGTGGCAAGTTCAGAGTGAAAGATGGCAACTGTCACACAGTCTGCAGGGGTGTGTCACTTAATGACCTAAGTATGTTGGTAAAGAGTTAATATTTAAAAGTTTTCCTATAATCCACCGATGCAGTTCTCTTATACCTTGTATTAGCTCTGTAATTCCATGTTTTCTTAAAAATATTTTAACTCTGAAACTGACATAGTTAGTTGCTCTTCCTACCTAACTATTCTATATCAGAATTTTTTTGAAGCTTGATGCAAACATTTACACCAATTGCGAATGAGATAAATTTAGAGTTATTTTTTATAAAAGTTTTTGCTTGTTTAAAAATTTTTTAAGTAGTTAGAAAGTTATTAAATGATTAAATATAAAATAATCATAAAAAAAGTTACATGTATTTTAGAATTATTACCACTTTTACAAAGAAATTAAATCAATCCTCATTTAAAAAGAGCTTATTATTTCAATATATCTCCATCACATTTTTAGTAGCTCTTCGGTTATAAATTTAAACTATCTAAGTACTTAAAATAACTGTCTCTAAACCATTCTTTCAAAAACAATTTTCAGATCTAAAAAAGTTCACGATCCATATCCGTTTTGTCTATTCGAGTTGAACTGAATTTGCGCCCATCTGATTTATTCATACCAAAGTTTGGAAAGTTGAGGTTGTGGCATTAAAAGTTTCTTCTAGCTCTAAGTTCGCTTTGAAATTTAAATCCGGTCAACATTAGATTGACTTAAAGCCCTAATGGTATTCTGAGATATCTTAAGATTATTTTTTATGCAAATATTTCTTTTTGTGTATAAACTGACACCATTCGATTATTAGATTCAAGAGTTTTTTTATTTGATAAATAATTTTTATATACAAGCATTCGATTCTATTTTCAAAAGGCACTTTTCGGGTTACATAAAGTTTAGTAGGATATAAATATAATAATAGATTGATAGCATATATCAAATATCAACATTAATGTGCAGCCTCTCAAAAGACATATATAATTCAGCTGAGTTGCTTTAAACAATAATACATAAGCGTAATAATTTAATTAAAATTAAGTAAAAAAATTATAGAAAATAATTAGTTATAATAATTTATCATTGGTTAGAAGGACGTTAAATCCAAGATACGTATTATATTAGTAATTAATTATTATATAGACTGACTAAGCTTGAGAGTCATACAGTAATCATAAATCTAGCATAAAAGAAACAATAAATGCCTGTTTTATTACAATCGTTAAACTAATGATAGGGTTTAATAGGTCTTATTTAACGAAACTTATTTTATTGCACTTTTCATCTATTTTAAGTCTTGTAAATATCAGCGTTCTTCTATTTTTCATGCCGAAGCTTATGCAATTGCTAAAGCCTAATTGCTTTATACAATCAAAATAACAAACTAACAAAATAACAAAAAAGTATTGAAGAAATCATCCTTGGTAGAAGCGATTAAAATACATTTAAAAAAAGAATTCTAAAAAATATTTATCTAATATTAAGGGTACACTAACAGCATGCCAAGATGCGACAGGCCTATATATATAAATTATATCGACACCAGATATAATTTATTTTGGTCACCTGCCGAAGAACCTGCTTGAACCTATCAATAAACAGGAAAAGTAAAGGACAGCTAAAAAGCAGGAGTTCTGACAAATATTGACGTCAATCTCATAGAAGTAAAAATCAAATAATACATAAAAACAACTAAACTGTGGAGTTTGGTTAAATTTTATAATATCCCGCTAGCAGGTATTTCCAAGTGCTCGTTATATCTATACTTCGGTGACTAAGGACCATAAAAACTTTCAGAAAGTTTATTTTCTCAATATTACTCTTTTTATAAAATCTTGACTTTAAATCAATTGAATTTTTTTTAAGAGCATCAATTTTTGATGTTCATTGGCTCTTATTGATAAACAGTTGATAGACGTTTGGTCTTGCCTATCTAAGAGTCACATTTACAGAGTATTTGGTAGATGCTATCTTTAAATTTTAACAATGTTCCTAATATTAACCTTCATGTTATTTTCCTAATTAAAGATTATTTCGAAGTTCTTCTAATTTCATCTGAAATACCTTTTATATACAGGGTGTTCCGTTAACCATGTTACAAACTTCTAGGGCAGATAGAAAACGTCAAAAGAAAAACAAAAGTTCATATAAACATGGGTCCGAAAAAGTTTCCTCAGGGAGCTAGAGCTCTTTGAAATTAACCTTTAAAAACTAGTTTTTTTTTAATAGCTCCGGAACTACTTTAGCTACCGCAACCAATTTTGGGAGGTAAATTATTGTTAGTACGTTTATTCTTTTGAACCTACTAAATAAAAAAAATATTTACCAGAGGCTTCAGAATGAGGGGGGTATTTGGTAAATTTAGGCCCATTTCTTTAAGACTTTAATTTCTGCCCGTTTGGGCATTAGATTATGATGTTCCTATGCTTTTTACATAAAAAAGGTGCTCCTAGTAAAAGTCGGTAAATATCACCGTTTTTGTGGAAATTGACTAAAACCAAACTAAGATACAGCACCTGAATTAATTTTAATAATAATAATAATGCTAATTCATTGCCACTGTCAGTATTTTTTACATGATATTAATTCCCTTTTTATTACGGTTAAGTAATGGAAGATTACACTTTTGCTGAATACGCCGATATGCTTTTAATTTATGGGGAAGTTCGATGTAATGGTAGAGCTGCTTCTCGACTATATGAAAAGCGGTTTCCCGAAAGGCGAATCCCAGCTCACACACTTGAAAGGGTCAATCAACGGCTCAGGGAGACTGGATCCGTTAAAATAAAACGCCAAGATAATGGCGCGCAAAGGAACATCCGAATCCCGGATTTTGAGGAAGAAGTGCTTTAGTGATTTGAATATAACCCATCAGTAAGTACTCGAGCAGTACGATGCATGTAAATCATGTTAGGGTATGGAACGTTGTTAAGGAACAGCTTCTTCGGCCCTACCACCTGCAAAAGGTGCAATCATTAGGACCCAATGATTTTATGCCCCGCGTGAATTTTTGCCAGTGGTTTCTTGACCGGTGTACAGAAGAACCTCAATTTCCAAAATATGTCCTTTTTACTGACGAGGCTTTATTTACAAAAGAATGCATTTTTAATTCTAAGAATAATCATGTGTAGAGTGAGGAAAACCCTTATGGTATTCATTTTAGGAGCTATCAACATAAGTTTTCGGTCAATATGTGGGCCGGCATTATTGGAGAACGCTTAATTGGTCCAATTATATTGCCTCCTCGTTTAACGGGAAATGTTTATTTAAATTTTTTAAGGAATGTACTACCAGAACTATTAGATAATCTGCCCCTAAATATACGACAGAGCTTATGGCTACAACACGATGGAGTGCCAGCTAGTTTTTCACTTATTGTCCGCGAGTTTATATATGAAAATTTTGGAAGGCGCTGGATTGGCCGCGGAGGCCCTGTCACCTGGCTAGCGCAGTCACCAGATTTGACACCCTTAGATTTTTTCTTTGGGGGCATATGAAAAGTCTCGTATATGAAAGTCCAGTCGAGTCAGAAGAAGACCTGGTGGCCAGAATTTCCGTAGCTGCTGAAGTAATCCAAACCACGCCTGATATTTGTAACCACATCAACCTTAATATGGTGCGTAGATACAATAAATGTATGGATTGTGGCGGCCGGCATTTTGAGCAATTAATATTTTAAATATATTTTTGTAATACCAATCTTTAATAAAATTTGTTTACGTTTCTAAAATTGTTAATTTGTTGGTTTTTTATTACACTTAAAATCATTTAAACATTTTATGCCTCAAGGTAATTAAAGTGACAGTTAATTAATAATTTGAGTACCAAATTAATAAAGTGGCTTCCTTAACTTTTTTTAAACATTAATTTTTTATTTACGCCAGATTTTTTTTTTAATTGTTTATTAATAATAATAGGTAATTCATTTTTATATCTCATAACTTGGTTTTCGTCAATTTTCACAAAAACGCTGATATTTACCATTTACCGACTTTTACTAAGAGCACCTTTTTTATGTAAAAAGCATAGGAACATCATAATCTAATGCCCAAACAAGCAGAAATTAAAGTCTTAAAGAAATGGGCCTAAATTTACCAAATACCCTCCTGATTCTGAACCCCTGGGAAATATTTTTTTTATTTAGTAGGTTCAAAAGAATAAACGTACTAACAATAATTTACCTCTCAAAATTGGTTGCGGTAGCTAAAGTAGTTCCGGAGCTATTAAAAAAAAACTAGTTTTTAAAGGTTATTTTCAAAGAGCTCTAGCTCCCTGAGGAAGCTTTTCCGGACCCATGTTTATATAAACTTTTGTTTTTCTTTTGACGTTTTCTATCTGCCCTAGAAGTTTGAAACATGATCAACGGAACACCCTATATAATATCGTGGTAGATTTTTTGACTATTTTACTTGATTATTGGAGCTGTTACTTTGCCCTGATGTGGTGAACTTTCTGCTATAAAATTCTTTTAGCTTTACTATTTTGCTGCCAGTATTTGGTTAAATTCTTTGTTTCCATTCTGCTCGCGGGATATCTTAAAATTTGCAAATAGTGGCTGCTTTATTATGTAAGGCTATGTTGATTCTAAATATTTTCGCAAAGGAATGGTTTGACCTAAAATAGAGATAATAAAAAAATATATATTAGTTTTCTATAGCAAGACGTTTTTAAAGTACTACTATCATGTTCATCAGAACATCTCAGGAAAGTGGTGCAGAATATTTCTCCATTTCCACTGGATCAGTTTAGTTGTTGGTATCCCGTTAGGGTTATGAAAGCCCCGTAAATCATCTATTCCTAAAATACACATATTGCAGCCAAAGGATATTTTTATTAAATTGTCTACTCCTCGAATTACTCCTTCTATGTAAACTTAATAAATGGGTAATTTTATTTTTTTTTTTTTAATTAAACATTGTTTGTTATATATGTTTGTCTACAAAAATTCTGGTTTAATCTGGAAATTCAACTAATAAAATAAACTTAAAGAGGCAGAATAATTGCCAGTACTGATAAAATAGAGTTAGAATACACATAGTGCTAAAATAATAAATTCTCGCATTTTTTTGTGCTTAGCAAAAGTGTATACGATAAAAATTGCGTTGATAAATTGATTTCTCTTTAAGATAGTAATTGAAATATTTATTTTTGCTGAGTAGCTACAGTGGAAACTACAACTATAATCTATATATATTTTTTAAATTTTAGATTTTATATAATTAAAAAAGCGAAATTATAAATAATAATAAAGAACTAGAATTTAAAGATAAAAGAAATTAGAAAGCATAATTGGTATGAAATTGCAATCATTTAATTTTCAAATAAATGAAAAACTCGAGCAAATATAATTCAGATTTATGTTGTTATGGAAATTATAATTATGTAACATTTATCATTGAATTATAGAAAAAAATTATTCACTCGGCTAAGAATATTTTTTGCCTTTTAAAATTAGGTATATCTCTCTCGATACTTTATTAATGGTATTGTAACTGTTTATTAAATAAATATAGCTTTTTATAGATTTTATTTGTGTTTAGGTATTTATTTAGATACATTTAAATTTTAACAACTAACCCAACTATCGAAACTTTAAATCTATAAAAAATGCCAATTTTTATCGACTGCCTAGAAAAATATTTCCCTTTCACGTATCCTTGGATATTTGTCTTCCATAATTTAGTGCCCGATAGAAACGGCTAGACTTTGGGAAATTATAGTCGATGCGGTTATGGTGGTTCAATGCAGTAAAACTGCATTTCATTTTGCAGTTTGTCATGCCAACGAACAAATTGTTTCCTATTAAAATAGTATTATTGCCTTAAGAAATTACTGATTAAATTTTTTAGTTTGCTAAATAATGGTAAATGGCTTATACCAACATAATTATTATAATGACTTTAATGACGGCATAAATTTGTCATTATAAATGGCGGCTTTGTAAAATAATTTAGCAAATGTAACCAAAATCAAATAAAGCATTATGTCAGGTACATAATATCGCATTTAGAAATTCAGATACGATTGTCATAACTCGACTATCTCAGTGTTCATTATAAAGCATTTTCCGTACAATGCACTCGGTTATTTGAATTAAATTATTTAATCAAATTTGACAAACGAAGCGATAACTGCATAGTTTCTGGCTCTGAATCCTGTATCCAATAATCTTTTATAAAAGTAAAACTAAAAAATGTATTTCATTATATTGTTGCTTTAATAATTTACTTTTGTCATATATGTCTGCGAAACATTATATGCGTATACATATGTACTAGCATTTCGAAAAAGTATGGTAAGGCGTACCTGCTACCGATTTTTTTTCCGGAAAAATTCAGTTTTAATATTGTAACGAAATTCGGGAACACACTTTTATTGTCAACGTCAAAAAAACACTAACCTAACTCGCCTTGACTGTCGTTTAATTGTTTCCAAGGTAAAAACTGACTAAACAATTAAAAATGAATGAAATGTCACAAAGCGCGTCCTTTTTAAAACCCGATGAAATAGTTTCGAAATATTTAGAATAATCTTCATTGTTTTTGCCGAAAGAGACCAATAATTTTAAGAAAATACTGACAGTCAAAGCAAGCAAGTATACAAATTCTAAAAAATTAAAAATACAGGGATTTACAATAATATAACCTAAATAATCTAAACTGGGGCAAAAACGGGGCTCTTAAACAAGATGAAATACTTAAAAACTAAACACTATAGATAAAAATAATAAACCAAACGTAAGTAGAACACTAAATAAACCCTACGAATCAACTTTAACTACAGAATACTAATAGAACAGTACAAAAACTAGGAGAATACATTTACATTTACGTATTTACATTTTCATAATAATATTTATTACAATTGTCGTTGTCAAGCCGATTGTCATCCTAGAGTTTTCCACGAGATACATGAAAAAAAGTTCTCAAAAATTAATAGTATAAGTACATATTTCTGGAAATTACCTTGGTGATTCTTTTTCGCTTCCTAGAAATTTAAGAAGCGTTTTGAATCTTGAATTACCCGAAAATTTCAACCAGCTTCTTCTTCTTTAGGTATCTATCCATTTCGGATGTTGGCATTCATATTGGTAATTATAACATTTTTTGTAACAGCTCGAAACAGTTCTACTGAGCTATTCCCAAACCAAGTCCCTAGATTCCCGCAACCATGATGTTCTTCTTCTTTGGAGTCCTTTTTTAGCCAATACCTTTTCCACAGATGTAAATAGCTCCGCAAGCGTGAGCTATTTACATCTGTGCCTTTTCTTATATTATGGTTTGCGTTAGGAAGTATCGTTTTTTATTTCTCATAACATGCCTTAGGTATTCAAGTTTTTAGTGTTTTAACTCCTTTTTCATTCTTCTTAGCACTTCTATGTTTGTAATGTGAGCTGCCCATGGTAGTCTGAGCATTCTCCTACATAGCTATATTTAAAATGCTTTCAGATTTTCAGTTGTAGCTTCCGTAAGTGCCTTACTTTGTTGCATTTTTAAAATAGCAGTAATTTTTTGAAACACCGTACTTGCTTTTCTCATTCGACATTTTATTTCTTGTGCGTTGTCCCATTTTTCATTTAGGATGGTTCCAAAGTAGCATTCCAAAATATTGTTGATAACATTCTATTCGTGGACATATGGGTGATATTCATTTATATCTTTTTTGCTAATGACCATCTGTTTCATTTTCTTTACGTTTGATATTAAGACCATTATGTTGATTATACTGCACGATATGGTTCATTAAATCATTAGCGTATCGAAAATTATTCAATCCGACTCCATTTAAAAGGATAGATCCTTTTATTCAGGGCTTTGTTGAACATTTTTTCGGAATATAAGTTGAACATCAAAGGTGAAAGGACATATCCCTCTCTCATCACACTTGTATTTTCCCCTGTTATCGCATTTAAGCTTAAAACTGACGAGAAAGATTATGAGTTGGTTTAATTTTTTAAATTTGTTTTTTTATGTCTCTGTTCTGGAGATACAGAATTTTACGTTAAATAATATTTTGTAACGCACAGCAATTTATAATAGATACAGCCGAGAGATTTTTTAGTGATATGCCCGGTACATATAAAATTAGTTTTGTTTGTTCTTAAATATGTTCATTTATTCCCAAGTAACAATTTTCAGTCACCTAAGTTGAGATTACTCTTATTTTCACTAGTTGCAACGTTGTTTTCAGTGCAAAATTTAGTTGGTTTTGCAAGGACGTTTATTTTCGACCAAACTTCGACGTATTGCACCTGTATCGCAACTGTTGTAAAACTCTGCTGTATTTACAACGTATTTTTTTACTATAGATAGTAGCAGTAGTAATTTACTTTTAAAACAACGACGTGCAGACGTGTACAATTTTTCGAATCAAAAACCCAGTAAGAACAACGTTACCTCATCGTTAGCGAATGGGTATTACATTACCTGATCGGCTGTGTTCAGCATTTTTTGCTGTAGAGGGAGTTTTTTGACGTGTTAAGAGTTTTAGGAAGAAGATGAAAAACAAAGGTAGAGAGAATAAGAGGAAGGAAAAATATTCAATTCAACATAACCTACTTAATCTATATTTTTATTTTTATAATTCATTTTTTGCTTGGAATTATTGGGATTTATTATTTTCATTTTGCTTTAAAAAATGAAGAGATATAAAAACTAAATATTCTGCAATTTACTACAATTTACTACGCAAAAAAATCTTGCAATGGAAGCAAAAATGCCTACAACTAGCTTACCTGAAGTTGATATGGATTATGTAGAATCAATGGAAGTGGCGGAAGATAGCAGTGAAAAGGTTTTCATTAAATTTTACATATTTAAAGTTTAAAATACTGGGTTTACCTTTTGAAAATGGCTTCCTTCATGGTTCCTATATCCTATTTTATAACCTTTCTTTACACAAGAGACTAACCAATTTGACAATGGCAAGTTTTAGAAAGTTTTATTTTTTAGCATTTATATAGCAGCAGCAGCAATGAAAACTCAGAATGTTAACATTACATTCTGAGTTTATATTTTTCGAAGAGCTTATGAATTTTTTTGTAAAAGTTAAAGGTTTTGTTTATTAAAGTTTGTAAAAAAAACGTGCAGCAAACAATATTGCAAATTGTAAAGAATATATGAAATATTAAAATTTTAGGTTAGGTCCATTTGTTCTTTTTTTTGCTTTAGGCCAACCAGGGACAACGACAGCGGGTTTCTTATGTAACCAATAAAAAAAAATACTTATTATAATTTTTTTTTAAATTTGGTATAAATTCTGGGCGCGCGTGTTATTTAGGGCTAAAATAACATCTTTTCACAGTAAACTATGTTCCGTTTATAAATGAAGTGCTTGTAAATCTTTCAAAACGGGTATTTTACCCGTATAATTCACTATATTAAACTACATACAAAACAAATATTAATAAGGACTGTTCAAAAGATAGATTAAAAAGGTTGAAATTTTTAAATTATTTAATTTTTTTTTAAATGGCCTGTTGAACAGACATAACTGTAGATACTGGGATAATGAAAATCCGCATGTTTTTCGGAAAGGCCATACCCAATATCCCCAAAAAAATCCCCGGGCCATTTTTTTTTGGAAGAAAATTTGACTGGCGAAATTTATTTAAACCTTTTAGAAAATGCAATATACCCTTTTATCATCCAATCTATGGAAAATCAAGTAGATCAACATGGTGCTATATTATTGAATGAAACTAATTAACATTTTCAGCAGGATGGTACGCTCCCGCGTACTACATTTTGGTAGTAGGAGAGTGGCTTGATGAAAATGTTCGAGAAAAGTGGATTAACAGACGTGGTGCAATCGAATGGCCTGCGCGGTCTCCGGACCTAACCCCACTAGACTTTTTTCTTTGGGGCTACTTAAAAAGCAAAGTTTATAAAACCCCATCTGAGAGTATTGAGAATTTAAAAAATAGAATATTTCAAGAATGCAGAGAAATTAGCGGGCAGACCCTTGCCAATGTTCGTAAGGAGTTTGAAAATAGGCTTGCTTATTGTCTTGCTAATAACGGCGCGCATTTTAAACATTTAATAAAATAAATTTGTTAAACTAATTAAATTTGTTTTTCTACCCTACCGATTTACGCTTTAATTGCTTCTTGGTCAATCAATTTTTTTTTTACAACCATTGGTAGCATAATGAATGCCCTTTAAAATAATGCATCACACCATGGGGTAGCCATTTGACATACAAAAGTTTGGCGTAAATAAAATATTCATTATTTCTAGACATTTTCGCTAACTATTTGCTTACACATCTACTGATTTCATTTTTTTTGGTACCGTTGAATAGAGAATTTTACGCTCCTTACTATGATGTATCACACGATGGGGGTTCCTATTTGACATATTAAAGTAAGGTTAGCTGGAGGTGAGAAGGTGAATGACAGAACTTCAGTAAATGCATAATTAAACGTCTCTCTATATATCTAATTTGACGTTTTTTTTTTTTTTTTTTTTTTTTTTTTTAATAAAGGTATTAAGGCTGGATCGTTTTGAAATGAAAGCACTGTATAGACGAAGTTATATTTGCACTAAATACTTAATACAATTAGGTATTAATTAATATTAAGATGTAGTAGTAGTAACAATGTAGAAGTCAAAGTAGTGTCGTCGAGTTTCGGATCAATAAACAAATAGTCGAGATTTATTTAAATTGGCAGACGTTCTGCTAAATAGATTGGCTATTGTAAAGTGCAGCTCAAGTTTAGAATTAAACCTAATACTTAGCCTAATAAAAAAAACCGGACGAGTATTTAGGTGTATCGGACGATGACTGTATGATTATTATATTATGATTTAATATAACTATTATTATTTATAAAGACATAGACAAAACTGTGGCATCTTAGTTTTCAAATATAAATATCTATGCATTATCTGTCAGCACACCTAAATATTTATATAATAAGTGTTCACTTCAAATGATTGTTCTGCATTGACCGAAAACAGTGTACAATTTTCCAATTGTTCCATGAGTCTTAAAATATAAAGAAGTTACACTTTTCATATACAGGGTGTTTTTTTAATATTGCGACAATATACAGGGGTGTTCCTTGGACGAAATCAAGGTAAAAAGTTTCTATGAACATACGTTCTAAACGTCTTAGATTTTACACTACAAGGTGGTAAAGTTGAAAGAAAAAAATTTACTTCTTCCAATAAATTTGATACCCAAATCAAACATTGAAATGTAATGAAGAATTAATCCCGAACCATCTTACTCATCAACATAATACATAGAATCATATAATTCGATTCTACCATATACATATGTGACATGCCAACAACCTTAATGAATTTGTTAAAAAAGTTGTTTGAATTAGTAAAATCGATTCATGTTACATATATAGCTTATGTATAGTTTTTAATAATCTTAAAGTGTGATTTATTAAAAAAAAATATAAAATTAAAAAAAAAATTAGCTTCATATAGAAAGCCGAAACTATTTTGACCTTTAAGTTTTGGGCGATGTGCGCATACTTGGAGGGAAATTCTATTACTTTCAGTTCTATCTCTGTGTACGTATCCGTTTTATAATTCTGAAATAAGTGAAAAAAGCTCGTTTTTTAGAAATTTCACTGGTAACAATTGCAATACTTCACTGCCTGGCACATATCATTTCCTATATTTTATTACGATAGGATTTGCGCTGGCTAGGATAGGCGGTACTGCTTATTTATGGTACCCGTACATTGATATTAAAAAAAAACTTAGACGCTACTAAACAAAATGCCAAATATAGTGTGCTTGTAGAATCTGTTCGTAATTAAACTGCCTTTCTTTAGTTTTTTTGCTTTCTTTAGTTTCTCTATTATTCCAACAATTATTACTGTAAGTAGTGCAAGAAAAATGTTATATTCATATAAGATTGTTTTAGATTGTAATTTTGGCTATAACAATTTTCATGAAAAAACAAGTTGATTTTTTGGCGAACCTATTTAAAGAAACTTTAAAATGTATTATGTTATATGTTTATTAATATATACTAAATCAACATTTTTAGTTATGTCTTGCTACAGCTAGCAACCCGAGTACACACGTCATGAGGGTGGAGGGCAAAGGCCTAATCGCTACCGTTCCCCCAACTACAAACCCTAATAACGTCAGTATGTCCGTCGTAGAAAAATTCAACCGTATGTAAATTTGAAAAAATATTAAATTTATCTGACTATTGTTTCTTTAGACCTTAAAGTAGTGGAGTATATCGACGTGGATTGAATACAAGGGATGTGGTGGGTGTATTTTATAGAGCTGATGAGGTCGTCGGAATTTATCATGTCTTCTCAGCAAATGGTGATAGCAAGAGCGGTGTCTTACTGGTTTTACCGCCATTAATATAAGAGCAATGATCAGGTCTCCTATTCTATAGGAAAACATTTAAAGTGTCATTTGGGCGGTGTTGCACTCGAATCGTTGATTACTACGGTCTTTAAAATTCCTGCGTTAATTTTAATGTATATTTATGAAAGGTATGTTTTTAAAGGACTTGTTTTGGATTTCTTAATAGTATAATTTAGATTTTATGTCCTTTTTTTAAGAATCAACCCTTGTTAAGTTAGTATTTTGTATTTTAACCTCGTTAATCTAATCCGTGCTACAGAGGACAGAGGACTTATGGTTTCTGTTTTTTGAATTACTCTCCTTTAATTTTTTATGTTATTTTTGTTGTACCATTGAAATATGTTCATTTCAACCGTCTCCCGTACTTCAAGATAAATAAAATAATTCAAAAAGATATGAAAAATTATTATATGAAAAAAAAAATTACGTCATATCAGGCTTAAAATAAAATATAAATTACTTTAAAATCCTAATGGAACATACAAAAAACATTTCAATTTTACTTGAAAAATAGCTTCAACTACTAGGAAAAAAATTGTAATGTTTAGAATAACATTATAAATTAAATAACCCAATGGAACATAAAATAAGTAGTTTAAATATCTGAAATAAAATGGGAATTAATCAAATTAATTTTTACTGTGTTGTTGGATTTAGGTCGAAATAAAAGGCTTTTAGATGATCCTCTCAGGAAAGTGTGAAACGTTGACTATCTGGTCCCTTGGTCATTTTTTGGTCAATGCACGGTTTTCGCATAAAAAAATAAAAACTATATTTTTTTATATTATTATTATTAATATTATTTTATTGCATTTTTTACGGAATTAGAAATTTGTTATTTATGATGAAAAATTTTCTTCGTATATGTTTTTATTAAAATAATACAGTTTTTGAGTGATGAAATAAAATACGCCATTCTTTATTAATTCAAGAAATACATAACAAGATTAAAGGTGTTTAAAATGGCCACCTTAAATATCAATACAAGCGTATAGTCTTCGTTGCATTGATTGGCGGACACGTTTCTAAATTCCTATAATGCGATTCCGCAATTTCTCTACATTTTCCATTGGAGTAATATAAACCAAATATTTGAGGTGGCTCTACAGACAAAAATCAAACAGATTTAGGTCGGAAGACCATGGGGGCCAAGATTGGGTATAAATACGAATACCATGTAAAAAGAACATTAGTTATTCAAGCTGAATAGGAACTTCTTTAAAAAGTAATATGAAATCCACGATATGCTTCTCCAGTCAACCTTCTCGGTAAAAAAAAATAGGCCAATCAGAAAGTTCTTTCCAATAATTCCAATCTAAGTGTTAAGCAAAAACTAGCGTTGATAACGGCATTTCGATACGGCCGATTAGTTCTTATCACTCTATATGTGATTGTTATGAAAATGTATGATTGCGCCCTGAAGAAATTAGCCTTAATGTGCGTTTCTTAATTCCAATAAGCACTTGTTCTTGCAATTGATGAGTAACTATTTCGGGAGGTCCGTTTTCAGCAGTAAGTATTTTAAAGCTGTTGGTTTCTCTTAGACAATTCTCCAAACGAGTAAACCTAAAGTGATTGAAAATAACGCGATTGAGATAACGTTCAGCATAAATACGTTCTAGAATTAATACTTGATAAAAATAATCAGACTTAGGCGTTATGACTCTCCACAATAATGGTCTTTATTTTTTTATGCAAAAACCATACATCGAGCAAAAAATTACCAGAAGACCAGAGATGCTATAAAAAAAAGACATCAAAATATTTTTTTTATTACAAGAAAAACCAGTGGCGTATTCTTTTCTTTTGAAAAAATATTCAGTTCAAAGCCCGCATGAACCCTTATATATGAAAAATGCTATGGATGCTTAGAAGCGGCGTACCAATTTTTATAGAAATATCTACAGGGCTATCAAATTTATCGAAAAAAGTAAGTCTTTTTTTTCAATTTTATCACCCTCTAGTAGAAAATCTAGCACGTTTTGGACACATGTTCATAGGAACTTTTTTGCTTCATTTGTTCCAAGCAACACGACTTTGAATTTTGTCGCAATATTTAAAAAACACCCTGTATATTAAGTACGAAAAAATGCATTTTCAAGTATCTGATAAAGAAACACTGCTTGTGACTCTTCAGAAATCATTTAAATTATCCATGATTGTCATTTCTAATTGTCTGCTGCATGACCGTTATCACTTACTATAGTTGTACTATTTGAAATATTAAGACATATATTGATATAAAATTTAATAAAAGGGTAATCTATAAAATAAATATAGAAAATGAGGTTAACGCCAAGAGAAAATTTAATTCTGGAATCTGAAAGTCGAGCCTATCGATCATAGTAATAAATAATAATATTTGTTATTTTATTTGTGTTCAATCAACAAAGTTACTGAAAAGTAAAAGAGATATCTGAAACCTCCTGTAAGATCTAGCGCAAATGTTTTAATATTTAATTTACTTTTTTTCTCTAGAGATTACGTTTTTTACATTACAATTTTAAATTTTTAATATAATTTTCTTGTGACTTTTTACCCAAGTTGTAATTGGCAATTTGAAGTAGCTTGTGCGAATTAAATATTTAAAAAAACTATATATTTAATTAAACTTAAAGCAAAAAATACCTTAAATCTATTACTAAAATTATTATGTTTCCTATTGTCACACTTTAAAATCGGTGCTTTTATACTAATATCAATGATTAACATTATATTACTTTATTTCTTTTATTTTATAAAATTGCTGCAGTAATAAAAATTAATTAATACATTATAAACCCTACACTATATCTCAATTATTTTACATTTATATAAAGCAAAGTTAGTTTTGTATTTTTTTTATCCGCATTGCACGCAATATCATGTAGTAGCTACAGTTTAAATAAATAATAACGAGTCCCGTCCAACCGTCGGGAGTCCTGCCCCAATCCCGTCTTATTTGTCCTTGCACCGTCCTATGCCATTTCTGTTTGTTGTAGGAATACAAGGCCATACGTGTGTATTTTCCCAGACTTCGACGTGACAATGAATTTTTCATAGATAAGTTTCCCCTTGGAGCTTTGCCTCGTTTCTCCGTTTTTCCAAATGGATAATAAGTTAAATAATTTATTATGGTTTTTGATTCGGTTTTTGTAGATATACAGACTGTCCGCTAATGAAGGATGAAAAAAGCACAACCTCTTTATGCAAAAATATAATGTTTTTAACAGATACAGTTGAGATACAGGCTGGTAAGCCAGACTTAGTTTTGAATGATTTTTTTTTCTAGGAAGACTAATACTTTGTTTGTATCCTAGCCATCTGAAGAAGTCTTAAATCCGAGACGAAACGTTATACCATAATAAATAAAAGTAAAGTGAAATTGAAGCTGTATTTCTGGCAACATTTTATTCATAAAAAAATATACCCTTGACCTCCAACCCTTACTCTTTTAGTGTACATTACGCAAGTTTTTGTAAAGCTTATTATATACCGGGTGGCGCATCGAAAACGAAACAGAGCCAATTACGGGCAGTTCATTAACTTTTTTTAAAAACGCTCGGACCCATCGATTTTATTTTCGAGGGGACACTTAATAATCAGAAAATCACTTTCCCACCTACAACTACCCCTAAAATCTTAAATGGGAAGGGGGGTCGAGTGATACCTCATTGGAAAGGTCTTTCAATTCTCTTTTCAAGGGTACTTGGTTTGATGCAATTTAAGTAAATACTTTTTAAAATTTTCGCATTTAAACCTTAAAAGGTAATTTTCAATATTTTTACTTTATCATAGACTACTAAAGGTACTTTTAAGAAAAACAATGCCAGGCAGTAGGACAAAATTATCAAGTATTATGAAATTATGAGACAAAAAATGAGATAGCTCTATCATATTACAAAATATTTTGACCTTAATTCTAGACATTTAAAAAATTATCGCAAAAATACATTTAAAAAGAATTTGCCATAGTTGACTATCTCAATCGCAGACCACGTTGGTATTAACATTAATTTATTTACGACAGGTAATAAATATCATTAGAATAATACGGATGAACTAGAGAAAGGGTCAGCCAAAAAATTTTACAAATATTTGTAAAATTTTCTTGTTGACCAAAACTAAAAATTGAATTATTCTCAATTTATTCTAAATGTAGTACGCTGTTAAAAAGGTGATTTATAATAGTGCGGGACTTTGTTTTTTTTAGGTAATACCTATTTTTAAAAATAAAAATGGTGCCAACAACGGCAGAAAGAGTTGAAATAATTGAATTATTTTTTGGAAATAATCAATGTGCTAATAGAACGGCGGAATTATTTAATGAGCGACATGAAAACAGCAAGATGCAGCGAAAGTATGTATTGGAGCTTGTTTCCAAATTTCGAGAAACTGGATCAGTGGCGAATCGCAAACGCAATATTGAAAATCCCGTAAGGAATGAAAGTATGAAAGTGGCTGTACTAGGGCTTATTAATCTAGATCCTACATTAAGTACCCGTCAATTGGAAACTGTCACAGGTATTAGTCGACGTAGTATCCAGAGAACTCTAAAAGCTCATAAGTTTCATCCGTACAAAATACATCTTGTGCAAGAGCTGAATGAAGATGATTTCGATCGGCGATCACAATTTAGTGAAATTATGAGTGAACGAATTATTAATGACCCAAATTTTTTATTTAATACGTGTTTCTCTGATGAAAGCTATTTTTTCCTGAATGGCTTGGTCAATCGTCATAACTGCCGATATTGGTCCGACAATAATCCTAGAGTGTATCGTGATGTACACACCCAATACCCACAAAAGTTAAATGTCTGGGCTGGTATCTTTGTTGATAATTTAGTAGGTCCATTTTTTTTACGTGGAAATCTGACAGGTGAAATGTACTTAGAGCTATTACAACAGGCCATTGATCCAGCATTGACAGCTATAATTGAAACTCAAAATGACAGATACGATTAGGATAGATTGATGTTTCAGCAGGATGGTGCCTCACCACAATATACGTTATTCGTGCTAGAATATTTGGATCGGACGTTTCCAGGACGATGAATTGGAAGAAGAGGTGCTATTGAATGGCCTTCACGATCGCCGGATTTATCACCTCTAGACTTTTTTCTTTGGGGTCACGTAAAAAGCAAAGTTTATGAGACTGAACCCACTTCGTTAGAAGATTTACAAGGCAGAATTGTAAATGAGTGTCTTCAAATCGCGCCTGAAGTATTACAGAACGTGCGACAACGCTTTGAGCAAAATCTTTTTTATTGTATGGAGAATGGAGGTGGCCATTTTGAACATTTATTATAAGCTAACACTTAAGCAAATTCTTTTTAAATCTATTTTTGCGATAATTTTTTGATTGACTAGACTTACAGTGAAAATATTTTGTAATATAATAGAGCTAGCTCATTTTTTGTCTCATAATTTAATAATACTTGATGGTTTTGTCTTACTGCCTGGCATGGTTTTTCTTAAAAGTACCTTTAGTAGTCTATGATATAGTAAAAATATTGAAAATTACCTTTTAAGGTTTAAATGCGAAAATTTTAAAAAGTACTTACTTAAATTGCGTCAAACCAAGTACCCTTGTAAAGAGAATTAAAAGATCTTTCCAATGAGGTATCACTTGACCCCCCTTCCCATTTAAGATTTTAGGTGTCGTTCCACCCCCGCTTAGGGGGTTATAGGTGGGAAAGTGCTTTTGTGATTATTAAGTGTCCCCCTCGAAAATAAAATCGACGGGTCCGAGCGTTTTTTAAAAAAGTTAATGGACTGCCCGTAATTGGCTCTGTTTCGTTTTCGATGCGCCACCCGATATGTTTCTTTCTTACAGAAAAGCTGATGAGGCCTAGTACAGACGAAACACGTATAATCTTTTGATATCCAATATATTTGAGACTTATGACTTACAGTTTAATTTATAAATATTTAATTTAAGCCAGTCTCTTTTATGAAAAAAATGAACTATTTCTTCGTGTACTATAATTATTTTAATGATTAGCTTTTGTAATTCCTTCAAATTATTTTTTTTAGAAAATTGATTTCCTAAAAAGATAAATATGGTATTTGAAACTTCTTGAAATTCGTCTGAGGTTACAATAGATGGTCCTACCAAATGAGGAAAATTTGTTTTTGGAGCTTACAAACCAGGATATTTAAAGTCAGTTAATATAAATAACTGCAAAAGTTATTATCTGTTCCAAAATATATTTTAATGTTCATGTTTTTTAAATTATAATTTTTTTAATTAGCTACTATCTATTATCTAACTTGTTTATAAAATATATCTGATCAAGTAGCCCAGTAAATAACAATACTATCCAGCCATTAGGTAGTAGTTGACAATATTCTATTTATGAAATATTACACTTTTATATTTTAAGAAAGTAATAGTTTAGTAAATTTACTCTATTAAAATAGTTAAATTTATATTACAAATCAAAAGTCTAAGTAAATTAATTTTAATATCTTTACTAGAACTACTTCCGAACATTACAACTTTCTGTTTTAACAAGTTTTCCCTGAGTCGGAGCGAACTATATAAATTCATTTCGACTTGAAATATTTTTTATGAAGATTTGTTTATTATTAAAGCATTGGAGGTAGTTAATAGGATAGGATCTAAATATTTAAACAGAAATTGTTATTATTACTAAAACTAATATTAAAAATAAAGGTCCTGCATAATTTAAGTATACAAAATTAGTTTCTTTCTACTTTTGGCTTCTTCCTAACCACATATATTTTCGGTAATTCATTATGTATTCGATTCAGATGTCTATACATTCTTCTCTTTAACATTTATTACTTTATAAGATGCTTCTTATGCGGAATTTATTATTAAGCTTAAAAAATGCTACTTAAATAAAAAAATTTAAATGACTTTATGCTTGTTAATTTTTTTACAAACTAAGGTGTCAACGAATTATATTTTTTATTGACAATTAATATTCATTTATGAACATCGAGCAGATATTTTTAAACCGTAAAATTTTATGTACGCTGTGAAAGCCCTTATCCTAGTCATTATAATTAGTTAATAAAATATAAAATAGGTATTTTGGTAAAATACTACTAATCTTTATATAAAATAAAAATGCAGAAGATAAATGATTATTTAATTTTTTAATTTATTCCAAAAAAATATTACTGTAAAGCGATTACATCAATAATTCGTTTTTCAGTTGGATCTCATCGTTTTAAAAAACCTATTTCTGGTGCGTTAGGCCGCATAAACTCAAGAAACTCAACTGAATAGGCTAGCACTAGGTCAAGGCGTTCGTCTTTTTAGCATGGAAACAATGCTGTGTAGAGAAAAAATGTCGATCAAGCCGATAAAAATATCTTTAAAGTCATCCGGCCTTATTTATTGCTTGTAGGGGCTGGTTTAACCCTTATTTTATAGCCTATAATTTAAGTTATAACACTTTAACATGCAATTTTTAATTTGAGTTATTTACGGGATAATTTATATATTCATATATAAGTAGGTATTATGTATAATATTCGCAAAAATCGGCAGCAAAAAAAGAATTCAGTTATAACGGGGAAGTTCCTTATTTCTCTTTTGGGCGACATTCGAAATTTTTCGTTGACGTCTTATAGCTGTCTCGACGCCACGTCTATACCATATAAACTTATAATAATTTAATGCTATTCGCGTTTCAAACGTGTATGACATGTAACATTGAACACGCTTTAAATAAAATACCTTGTGAGTTGTTATTTGATTTTATTATAGAGCTTCATTTTAGTTTATTTTTTATTGAAGAACTGTAATATATATTATCATTGAACCTTAATTTTTTTTTTGATATTTATTTTAAATTATAATACTAGCTAGAGGAAATTAAAAATATACTTTTCTTTAAAGCAACTGCTGCAAAACTACTAATTCTATTAATATAAAAGAATTATGTAGAAAATATATTGTTACGAGCTCAAGCTTGCTTAGCTTACAGTGTCTTATAAGTATATCTGCTACATATTATCCTTACAATTCTCCTATTGTAATTAAGAAAGTCGGCAGTAAGTTCAGACTATATAATGTTGTTATGAAAAGTCCCCTACCTGTTTTGGTATTTGGAGCTTTAAATTGTGGGATATATGTGGCATAGCACCATAGAATTAATTTGTTTGAAAGTATTACAGTATTAGGCAATTAAAAAAAAAAAAAAAAAAACAAATATTTTTATTACCATTCAAAATTATTAAACATTATTACAGAATATACAAAACAAAATTCCATGAATATACAAATAATTCAAATTTACAGCAATTTGTTTGGTAATCGGAGTGCAACGCGATTTTTATAAAAAAAAAGCCGATACACGTGCAAGTACATAGATTACTTGTACATGTGCTGTACAACCCGTGTTTCTAAATAAACTATTTTCTAAAAAACGTAATATTATGTATATACAATAAGGTCCATACCAAAATCAAAAGGGACAATATGTGCATTTTACAATGAACTAGAGAGTGGCTATGAAGCTGGGCAAAAAGAAAAACAAAAAAAAAAACAAAAGAATCCAAAAACGAGCGAGAACGATATAGGGGCGAGCACGCAGGGTAGATAACAGGCGAGTGAGAATTCAATTTTAATGTAAATATTTGCAATTAGCAAGATCAGGTGTGCAGAACATTAATTAAAACAAAAATACCATTTTATAAAATACGGTTACATTAGGTTACCATAATTTGCGTGTTTAAGAGATATTTTTTTAAGTTAAATATTATAATAAATTTTTTAGGCGAACATTCCTTTATATAAATAAGTAGTTCATTCCACATCCGAATGCCCAT
The DNA here is from genome assembly GCF_022605725.1 of Anthonomus grandis grandis. Classification (NCBI taxonomy): domain Eukaryota; kingdom Metazoa; phylum Arthropoda; class Insecta; order Coleoptera; family Curculionidae; genus Anthonomus; species Anthonomus grandis. The sequence goes on along the minus strand of NC_065554.1, from coordinate 13,411,825 downwards.
ATATAAAAAAGATTTTTTAAAGGTTACTGTTCTATGTAAAGGAATTTTAAGCAAATGGGGATTTCTTATATTATAAGGAATATCTGGATTAAAAAATAAATTTCTTGAATTTGCAGGCTGTCCGGTTTTCATTATTTTATAAATTAAATTAAACATATGGACTTTCCTTCTATTGCTCATATTCAGAATTAAATTAGAATTTAAATATGGAGTTATGCAGTTTCTAGAGGCAATATTAAATGAATATCTTATGCAACTATTCTGAAGTTTTTTTATTTTATTCGATAAGTATTTAGTTAAAGAATCGCCATATACAATATCCCCATAGTCAAGTAATCAAAGAACTAGTGTATCACACAGCCAATATTTTATTTTTGAAGGTAACATTTTCTTATACTGTTAAAGGCCCTTTAATCTGATGTAGGCGGCTTGAAGTTTGACTTTAGTATGGGCAGTAAAGTTAAGATTTGAATCAATAACTACACCTAAATTACGTTTTTCAGTTACAACTGGAACAGACTCGCCATTAACAACTACTTTAAATCTGTTTGAAACCTCTTGCAGCTGACTCTTGTTATGTGTTACAAACATTACACATGATTTTGATGCGTTAAGTTTTAAGTTATGATTCTCAGTAAACACGGCCAAGCTCTGTAGATCAGTATTTATTTTATTTTGCGCCTCATGTAGACCTGGAGTATCAAAGGCAATATATACCTGGGAATCGTCAGCATACTGTTGGAGTTTTGAATTTTGAAGACACTTTTCCATATCAGCCACATAGAGAGAAAACAGCACCGGTCCTAATATGGATCCTTATGGAACACCCATGGTAAGAGGCAAGAAGTTGGAGAACTCATAGTTTGACTTTTTGATTACCCGAACGCAGTGAGACCGACCCTCAATTGACCGAACCTTCTCGATTGGAAGAATATAATGGCATTTGTTGACAACCCAAAATAGTGTAATTTAGCTAATAGTAATTTATGATCAATGGTGTCGAATGCTTTACTAAAATCAAGTAGGGTTAAGCAAGTTATCTGTTTTTGGTCTTCTTTAATTCTAATATCATTAATAAGGCTTATGAGACTTGTTGTAGTACTAAAAGATTTTCGAAATCCCGACTGACAATCAGGAATTATTTTAAAATTATATAGATATTTAGAGAGTTCATTATAAATGTAACGTTCTAATATTTTTGATATAACTGGTAAAATGCTTATTGGTCTTATGTCTTTAAATTCTTCAGGGATTTATGTGGTTTCTGAATCTAGAATAAATTTTATGGTAACTGATTATCTTTAACCGTAAACACCAGGACCTATGTTTTGATTGGTCATCAAGCCGTCAGCTTACTAGAACAGATCTACTTTTATTGGGGACTCCTTCTTCCAGCCTTAATAGTATTATTAGTAAAAAGTGTATTGAAGTGGGATTAAGGAGTCATTTTATTTTATGGCATATCATATTAACTTTTTAGCTATTTTATCTACAGCCTGGTCTATTTCTATACTTTGTGTGAACCTGTATTGGGCCTCTTTAGTCTTGCTCATCATGATTGTTTTAGCTCCTAGCAGGTAATTAAACCAAGAATCAATATTAATTTTACTAATATTTTAAATAAACGTAGCTTCTTTTTTGCACTGAAAATGCTTCGAGGTTCATTTAGATAGTCTTCTGTATCTATTAAGATTACTTTAGTGATATGTTGCTCCCATATAATTTTCTGATCAAATATGGATCACAGGTATTAGACTTTTTTGAAGACTAGTATTCACATTTTATGTCAACCTTTAGCCTTTTTACTACGTCGAGAGCTGTTTCTCTGATTAAAAGAATAAACGTGCTATTAAGCGAATTGAGACACCAGCTTTTTTCTTGGCTATTATTAATTAGGCTCATTTTATCTTGTGTTCTTTCTGAGACTACTGTTACCAGGTTGTATGTGTAACCAAAACGATAAACTCATTTGTTTGTTAACTTTCCTTGAAGGTCATTTAATACTAGAACTAGAGTAAACTAAACGTCTTTGTATAGAAAATATTTAGGCACTTTTACGGAAACTTAAGTAAATTTCTGTTAACATGTATACAAATCACTGTTTTACGCAGCATGATTTGTGTTAACAGGAAACTATTAATTTGCAATTACTACAATTTTATAATTATTAGAATAAATAACTACAGGTAAAATAAAATTTCGCTTAAAGTTACTAGACATTCTTTATTTTCTAGAGATATTATACAGTAAAGTATATTAAAGATTTACTATTTAAACATTTTATATTTAAAAAAAAGTGGTAAAAAACTATTAATAAAATCAGGAAATCAGCAGTCAGTAAAACTTATACGGTAGATGTCACTATGAGACAGGATATTAAATAGTTGCATATTATGTACCGCGTTTTATTTATCTATCATTTTTAAAGGTATATCGTTTTACAACCTTAATTTATATCACTCTCGTCCAAGATCAGTCTAAAACAAGAAAAGTTTTTAAAAAATTTTAAATATTTGGTTTAATTTATACCTTCAATCATCTAAGAATATATTTTTACCTAGTTAAATAATTCCCTAATTTAAAGCTAACTAAATATTGTATAAGTATATTTTTTTCTCGTGCTACTGCACTTATTTAAGGTGTTACAGGATACAGGAATTTTTACCCTGGATTCGAAAATTTTCTTAGAGAGTCATTTAAAGAGTAGGCTAGTTAGGTTAGTCAATACTAAAATCCAGCAAATCGCGTACCATACTTTGGTTTATTCTTTATGCACATATGGTTTACTTACTAAAGGATATTCTCCTTAGGTAACCAGAATATTTGGGCTGCACAGAGGAAAATTATACTTCCACCATCATCTTACTTGGATAAAGAATAACCAAATAGGTATATTTCTTAAACTTATACTTTATGCAATATTGCTTTGTATTTTGCACCTCTATTTTTCACTTATTATAAAGGAATTTTTAAGGTGTGATACTAATAACTGATTAGAAACAAGTAAGCTTAGCATTGTCTTTCTGCCTACATTTTTAAACTATTTCTAACTTTCTAATTGATAGGACGTTGTTTTTATACAATTAGTTTAAAAATTTTGTCTTATATGTCTTATATAATAATATTTTTCCATAATACTTTTATACAGGGTTGCCAATGTATAATTGACTGATTTAAATTCCACGTGATTTATGATAACATAATGCTTTTTGTCTGTATGATTAAAATGCTTTATTTAAATTTTGATAAAGTTTTGATATGAATATAATACGACCAAAATAATATGCTCAGTATCAGTAACGTCAATGCTTAAGTTTAAATAGACTGATGAAGAAAATACTTGCCAAGGTAGGGCAATGTCAGGAATTTCAAACTACCCGAACTATTGAGAGATTTCTTAAAGGACTATTGTAGCACCTTGAGCACATATCGTTCTCAATAACTGCGCATTTATCCAAGCATAGTTTGCGATCATAAAAAAATAAAAAAAATTAGTTATCCGAAGAACTACAGCATAGAGATCGTGAAAGTCGCTGATTTTACAGTCATTTTATTGAGCAGCTTAATACCTAAAATAACGATTTTTACCGAAAAATTATAATATACGACTAACCCACGTTAATATGAATTAATTTGTTAACAAGCAGAATTGTCATAATACATATATAACTATTAGAGACCCTTGTGTCATCCATCAATGACCATTTCATCGCAGTCGAGTTACAGTTTGGTGCAGTGTTTGGTGAAAAGGTATCATCAGATAATTTATCCCATGGAGGTACTCTTCATGCAACTATTGCTAAAGACCTTATCAACATTATATCGTGGTGCGATTCGAATCTTCTCTGCTTAAACATCTCAAAAACTAAAGTCTTATCTTATAAAGGTACTATCCAACCATTTGTACTTAGCAACACCAGCTTGGACGTTGTTGAATTTGTGAAATTTTTGGGACTTATTGTTGACAGCTCTTTGAAGTGGGAATTACATATTGATGTTTTATCTAAAAAATTAAGTTCAGCTTGTTTTGCCATAAGATCAGTTTCCAGGGAATTAAATCTTTCGTCATCAAGAACAGTGTATTATGCCCTTTTTGAGCCTTGAGCTGCAAAAGAGAGCGGATCACTATTTACTAGGACTTGATAGTCGAGCTCACTGCCAAGAAATGTTTAAAAGATTTAAAATAATAACTCTTCCATCTTTATTCATTCTTGAATCTATTTGCTTGGTTCGCAAGCATATATTAGAAATTCCTCATAGACCATCTCACAGTTATCCACTTCGAAACGCAGAGCATGATCTTTATGTGCCAATCCCAAGATCAGAATTATTAAAAAGCTCTATTCTTTAAGAAGCTAAAAAAAATGCACAATCAGCTGCCTTTGAAAATTAAATCATTGACATCTTTTCCTCGATTTCGCAATGCTTTGAAATCATATTTACTGGAGAGAGCTTTATATGCGGTAGATAATTTTTTTTTTAATTTTTAATATAAATTTTTGAGTATCATGCACGCACTGGCTAATTATTAATTTTTTTATGATGTAGAATAGCAATATTTTGTATTGCTAAATTTCTATAAAATTTTTTATGACTTTTTAAACATTGTATTAATGTTTTTGACTGTTTTTACTTTTTACTTTTTTTATTTTTTCATTCTTGTTACTATTTTTATTTACTTTCCTATTTTCTTACTTTTTACATTAAGTATAGGAAATTTGACCAGGTACATTTATGTCTTTTGGACCCAGTTTTGTATATATTTATTTAGTACTTGTATTTTGATTTATATATTTGTGTGTTTTGCTTTTTATGTATAGCTTTGTCTACAAAATTTTTAAATTTTTTGGTAATAAAGCATATTTGATTGATTGATTGATTGATCTTTCTTCTTTGAAGATGCGACAGGTAATTAGGACCTAGTGCTAAAGTGATGTAGTGCATAACTTATTCAACAATTTAACTTTCATATAGCGCAACTTATCACATTGCTAGGAATAAATTTTTTAACAAAAAATATTTTTAGGATACTTAGTCTCTTGATTTTTCGACTTTATTTTATAAGGATTTCGAAAAAAATAAAACGTATACCAACAAACCAATTACGGTGGAACACCCGAAGATTAATATTGTGAAAGTAAGTTAGGAGAAATGTTTTATTCTCCTAAAACCTACCAAAAAGAGATTATAAATGTAATCAAGAAGTTTGTGCAGATTCCAGTGACGGATATTTTTTCTAATATTATCTTTTAGATATAATTTTTACATTTTAATAAAAGACTAAGATGATAAAAGTAGACATATTTTATTTAATTTCATTCATAAATATTTAATAAAAAACTAGTTATAGATCCACGATAGTTATAAAATAGATATAAAGTTATCCATAAAACAGTTCTGTATTGTGTGCATTTACTTTCTTATTACTATTGGAATTATCTTTTAAGATTGTCTTACATATTTAAGAGTCAAATAAAATGGAAGCAGGAAAATAATATAATATTAAAACTTACTACATATCTTTCAAAGAAGCAACAAAATATTTTATGCACAATCGAATACAATAATTTGTTAAGCAAAGATGATAATTCTGACATCCATAGTTTTGGATTTAAAGTGAAAACCTGAGAAAAGCTATTAGCAATCAACATAATTAATAACGATAATAAAAAATATTTTAGAAGCTGCAATTTTACAATAAATTTATTAGTTATTTATTATTTTTTCATAGCACAATTCTAGTTTATAAAACAGTTTTTCTAGAGTTTTTGTCTATTATATTATATATTATTTTAGTTCGAATAACATTATAAAGGAATTAAAATTATAACATTCTTTACATTTTGTTATAGCTGTATATAGCTATATAATCATAAATTTATATATTCTATATCTCAATCTAATCAAACCAAAATTGTGGTCATTACCACAAGTTTAGTTTTTTACCTATCTTAGAAGTAGACCAAAAAACAACAGAATGATGAAAAGCTTTTCGAAACTATCAAAGGTTAAAGATAATCTTTTATGAAAAATTGGCATCATTCTTTTAGATTATTTTATGGGGCTTACGTGACTCTGAATTATTAAGTTTTGGAATGCGGAAGCAAAACTTGTATACGTGATAAGACTTGATTTTATGGCTGTTTTTATATTATTTAGATTAGCAAATAAATATTGCATGTAACAAATCTATTTAATTCTATTATCAAATTAATTAATTTTATTTCGTTGATTAATCTTACTGTTTCCTGGATATGAATAAAAATGCTCGATATGCAAATAAATTCTTTATAAAATTAAATAAGTTAAAATCTTAAGCAAAACATGATAAATTAGCTTAAAGGCTAAAAAGGTCTTAGCATCTTAAAAGTCGAATTTATAATTTTTTATTAGTCAACATCAACAAGCAATGTTGGATTTATTCAGTTTTAGTCCCATGGTATTATTGAATTCGTCATCCTCATCAATGTCGATAATAATTACATTTGAATACAGAAAAAAACTTACAGGTAGTTACGTAACTTCAAAATAGTTGCGCCTAAAGTTATTTTAATAGCTATAGTCTCCTAATAGAATATCAGACAATAATTTATTTTTTTTTATATATTTGAACCTAAAGCAATAGGTATATGTGGTCTGTTCAGAAAAATTTTGCTTTATTTTCTTCCGGAAAACACTTATTATTTTATAAAATGGTGCGGGCTTTAATAAAAGCCAAACTCAGTTCTGTAATTTTTTTTATTTTTGCAAAAAAGGAGTTTAAAGGGGCTAAATCTGGTGAATATGAAGACATTCTACAGCACCGCTTATGCCAATGCTTTCCTGAAAATTGCATGACATGTATCAACCGATATATCATTTAAAATTTCTAACAGTGATGTCGATCATCCACTATAACTCTTTATGCCAATTTAACGTTTTTATCAGTTTTTGACTTGCTGGGGCATCAACAAACAATTAGCATCTTCCCGACTATATATAAGAGTGTGTAATACTTAATAAATATTTTTTTAAGATAAAGTGAAGTAGTCCAAAGCAGAAGTCAAAATTTTTAGGAACTTGGAATACTAAATTTGTTTTCTTACAGAAAATTTAATACAGATTCTTTGATCCATTTTTTTCAAACAATATTGGTCTTCATTATAAAATTATTATTATAGAAATATTTTTATTATAGAAAGCAGAGGGAGAAACAGATAAATAACTTAAAAGGCGGCTAAATGAGAATTAAAAATGTAAACTACATTTAAAAATATTCACTGATTTCAGACTAAGGTAAACTGACTTCTAGAACTTTTAATACATGGTTTACCTCTGAGAAGACCTCTTAAATAACTTTATCTTATGCCAGGGAATTTTTTTATAAATATAACTAGTGGATTTAAACATGATTTTATAACATATACACGCGTTTTAGTTAAGGGTATGAAAGTAGAATATCTTAGCAATAAATAATTCAGTAGCTTTAAATAAATATGCTTATCTTAAAGCCTATAAATATACTTAATAACATAAAAAGAAATAATTCTTTCAAATAAATTTTTCGGCAACATAATGCCTATATTTCAAGCAAGCTATGGTAACAATGACAACGTTTCATCTATGTTTTTGTTTACTATTCTTAAAACTGTATCTCTTAGTTTTTGTGAAGAAAGCATTTTCCGAGAGCTGAGTAGTACAGATATTTATAGTTATTACTTGTCCGTTTACTAGTGTTAATAATAACAAAATGCCTTGAGTTCAAAGTTGTCAAAATGATCACCATGTTAGCGATTTTAATACGGGTATAATTATTGCGTTTTGAGATGTTGGTTTGTCTTATCGCGAAATTGGCCGTCAGATTATTTGTAGTACAATAGCGGTATTGCATGTTTGTCGGATATATGTACCACAGATCGTTAAAATAGGCGCTTCAGACAACTAGCTCTACGAGACCGTTTTGCTCCTATGCGTCAGATCGCTGACCAATGGTTTGGAAAGGAAGATAAACCTGTTAATATTCGTACACTCTATCGTCGCATTCAAGCCTTTGGCCTTTTTTTATGCCGTCTGCGGTTAGTGCTTTCTCTGACTGCGTATTGCTATGGTCAACGTTTGAATTGGAGCAGAAACAGCAAGATTGTGGGGCAGAATGTCATAATGTTATCTTCAGCGACGAATTACAATTTTCACTTTATAGGGTTAGTGGAGAAATGGTTTGTGACGCTATTGCTTATGACAGCTCTCAGGCAATATGACTAATGCTACACATGTCCTACAAATGACTTACTACTGCCTTATCTAGAGAGCTATCCACTCGTCCTTTTTCAGTAAGACAACGCACGTCTCATATTGTTCGTCATATTACGAAGTTTCTTCAAAAAGCAGGCGTCTTTGTTTTCTATGGCCACTCCGTTCACCGGATTTAAATCCCATCGAACATATATGGGATATGATGGGGAGGAGCCTTTTGACTTTGCACTATCCCCCACAGGCTAATCCACGAACTTCGAGTTGCTTGGAATGATGTGCCACAATCAGATATCGATAAAGATAGGCAAGAATAAGGTACTTTTGTATTCGTTTGCTATCAAAGATAGAGATGCATGATGATTAAATTGTGATTAGACTAGTTTTGATTTTACTTTCTGGTTTAGCTGATCTCTTTGATTATATAGAAGTTTCAAAGCCAGGATTGCTTTCACATGTTAACGTAAATGAAAACCAAGATATACTTGTAACATATATGCTCTAAATAATAACTAATATATTGTCATGAACTGTTTTTCCAAATTTTTATGTTGTGATAATTAAGTTTTGATGTTTTCATTTTTAAAAACGGGATTAATTTTAGCGAGGAATTATTTATAAATGTAACTTGCAGAAATTAAGAGATTGATGAAAATATCTTTGTACTGTCAAATTTTAGTACTTGCGCTTTAGGCTTTTGACAAAAACAATCTCAAGTAGGATCTGTATCAAAGTCCGATAATTCTGTTCTCTTTTAAACTATTGTTATGATCTGATTTTTTCTTCTTCCTGGTAATTAAAAAGAAACAAAAAGAGCATAATTAATAGGATGGTAAGTCCTATACATGGCATTTTAAAAATACTATATTTGAAGCTATTTCTTAAGAACTCAAGATTAAAAACCATCCACAATCCTTAAGAGGATCCTTAAAAATTATTTCTCAGGCTTTACCAGACAATAAGTATTCTATAATTGATCCGAGATTTGAGTAGACATAAATTATTAGGGCAATCAGATTATACCATTCATTAGCATATTTTACTACATGTCATAAAAATGTATAGCATTCCTTTCAAATAAATCATTGCCTGACAAAAACAATTCGGCTTTGCTGACCTGCCGACACCTACTGAGTTCTTCAACTCTTTATAAGAAACTATTGAAACTGATATCTGAAGAACCTGAAAATTTTAAATTCCATTTATATATTGGTATTGATTTCATTGAAATACAAATATAAAAGGCCGTACTATTTGAAAAATGATTCTGAAAAGCAGGCTTAAGTGAGTTAAAATTTTGCAAAACAAAAGAAATTCTATTTTGAGCATTTGGTCTGTGTTGAGGTTATATTACAAAAATTTGGATCCATTGGAAGACTAACTCTCTAACCCCTATCAAAAAATTTTGCTTTATTTTCATCGGCTGTTACTAAGTTCAGACAAAGCAAGTAAGAGTTTGGACCTTGCATTAGTATTTTCCTCCTCACTCATATGACTTTGACCAATCCGACCAGTCAAGTATGCTATCTTAATATCAATTTTTATTGATTGATTTGTAGAACCTGTAAAGGACTTAACCTGATACGTCAAATTAGCTAATTTTGTAGTAGATTCAGAGATTTCTGCTTAAGTTCAATATCAATTACATACAATCAATAATTATATTTTCGTAATATTAATTATTAACAATATTAATGATAATTTCAAGAGAATTATCAGATCTTTCCAAAGTCAAAATGTTATAAAAATGCTTTCTCATGCTTTCTACATTACTATCTCGATCAGCAATACCTTTAATTTTAAGTTCATACTTTAAATGAATTGACTTGTCGAGAACAGTGGGCTGCCAAGGCAGTTATGGATATAGGTCTCCTAATGGACCTGTCATGCCCCACCGGGGGTTACCAGAGCCCAACGGCCTTAGAGAAACCGTTAAGGCTCTCTGATCTGAAGGAGTTAAAGTCACTCGGTACACTGAAAGTGTTACCCAAGTATTTGAACCTGGCGCGCGTGAGTGCTGCGCACTTCCCGGCTACATGGTCTACGGTTTCATCCTCCTCACAGCATTCCGGGTTGTCCGCAATACCGATAGTATGGAGATGGCTTCTTAAGTGCCAGTGACCGGTTAAAAGACCTGTCACTAGCCGAATTTCGCGTCTTTTTAGGCGTAGTAGATTTTTGGTAAGACAGGCATAGGGCCCACTTATGTGCGCTTTGGCCTTTCTCATACTCAGGGGACTCAGTCCATCTTCGGTGAGTCCACTTGTCCAGCAGACCCTTCATTGACGCGACCGCAACGCATTTGGCGATACCATTTATGGGTTCTGGCCCCATCGGCACATTCGCGGATCCCAGTCTGGCAAGAGAGTCCGCTTCCTCATTACCTGCATGGCCTGCGTGGCCAGGTATCCAGACGAGCTGGACCCTGCAGCCAACCTGCACCAGTTTTTTCAGGACTTTTATGCACACTAGTACAAGCTTGGAGCTTATCTTTGCGGCCGTAATAGCCTTAATGGCCGCTCTGCTGTCCGAGCATATTGATACGACTGTATTGCGGTGTCCGCAGCTTAGGATTTTCTGTCCGCATTTTAACGCAGCGAATACTTCGACCTGGAAAACAGTGGCGTGCTCCCCCAGCTAGTATGCCCTACTGGTATGTGGGATCCCACCACAAAGCCCTGATCCAGCTCTGTTATTCATTCTGGAGCCATCTGTGTACCAGATTGTCCCCCTATTATGCAATGCAGATCTGTTGGAATGCTGCCACTCCTCTCTACCTGCAATGTGCGTCACGAATCCCGTGACCAAATTTTTGCGTGACCGGTCTGGCTAGCACGTAGTTCGCCGAGGACGTATAGCCTGTACGCAGTCCTCATTGCCTCGAATTGCACAACGAGGTCCAGAGGCGGAAGACTCAGCAGAGCCTCGAGCGCTCTAGTAGGCGCCGTCCGCATGGAACCCGTTATGCTGAGACATGCAAGACGTTGGACTCTGTCCAGTTGAGCACGAATTTTCGCTTTCTCCGTACATGGCCACCAAACGATAGCCCCGTATGTGAGAAGAGGTCTCACAATGTGGGAGTAGATCAAGTGAAGGATCTTCGGAGACAGACCTCAGGTATTGCCGAAAGCCCGCCTGCAGGTCCATAGCGTGCAGGTGGCCTTCTTCATTCTGGTATCTGCATGATCGTACCAGGAGAGTTTGGAATCTAACTTGATTCCCAGAAATCGAACTGTCCTGGAGTAATTCAGCTACACGCCACCTAGAGATATAATAGGGGGCGTGCCAAAGTTACGTCTCCTCGTGAATAGTAGGAGCTCTGCTTTCTTGGGGTTAATCCTGAGACCCCCCCAAGAGGCACCATATGTCCACCATACACAGGGCTCTCATCGTAGGGCCCCGCATTAAGACGGCATCTTTCGCCGGGCAAAGGATTACCAGATCATCAGCGTAGGCCTGTGTGTATAGGCCAGTATTGTTTAAAAGATTTATCAGGCTGTCGACCGCAAGGCACCACAAGGTAGGGGACAATACTCCTCCCTGCGGGCAGCCCCTAGCCGCCAACGTTTCGACAATCGCGTTGTTGAGCTGGGCAGATACCTGACGTTTCGAGAGCATGGCCTCTATCCAGCTAACCAAACAGAGGTTCTGAGCCTAAGTTCATACTTAAGCTCTTCCTTATTTAAGTAAGAAACATTCTATAAGTAACAAATTTTTCCATTGCAAAGTTAAAATAACTTACTAATATCAATGGTCTAACACCTATAGAAAATCTAAGTGCTTAAGAGTAAAATAAAAGATCTGAAATAGTATTGAAATACAAAGGTGTCCAAACCTATTAAATACGATGTTAAGAATTTTATGGGCTGTACTTTTAGATTGTATATTTTAGGTTTTGCGTGTATATTGTTCCTTGCTATATAACTTCTTTTAGGTTTATTAGTATATCTAACTTAAGGGCAAAATTGAGAGACTCAACATAGAGCTCATGCACTATATATCTTCTAAAACAGTGCTATATCTACAAATGTTGTAGATATCTGGAAAAACTGCAAAGGTTGTTTATAAGTAACAGTAATGTTGTTTATAATATCCATATTTTTTACAAACCTTTTAATAAACTTATACTCTTATACACCATGAATTATAAGATTGTATTTCTAACTTCAGCGTTCCACTTCAAGAGGTCTACTCCTTGGGTTAATATTCACCTACCTAAGGAACTTGTTTTTCTTGAAGTTTTTTAGATGGTTCTTATCTAAGCCTAGTAACCTAGTTTTTTTTAAGCTTCTTCTTTTTTCTCTACGTGATATATGATTTATTATAGTAACAAATATATCAATGGGTATGTTATATTTTAAGGCGTGGACTAAATACCAATTTATACATTTTTATTTTTGTGGGGTCAAATTTGACGGAAAGTATGGTTCTTGAATATTATGGTTTTAATTTTTGTAATAATATTATTTCTTGGAAAAATAAAAGTAATATTACTTACTTTGAGGATCCAAAGGTTGGAAAATGGAACTATTTGTTTGTTCGTACTGTACCGTAAAATCAAAAATTAAAAAACAGATTTACTAATAGAAAATAAAATTTTCAATAAAATCCATTTATCACATTTGTTTTTTCTTCCAGGATCGGATTCATAAAAAAACATTATTTGACAATTATAATTATATAAAAATAAATCAAATTTAGAGAAATAGATATTTAGCTTAATAGCTATTCTTACATATAACCTACTATATTACTATAAATAATACTTTTAAGTAGCTGAGTAGTTATAGATACCAAAGAAAAGTCTTTACAATTTTTAGAACTTATAGGTATAGTGGAAATTTTATTCATAGCCGCAGAGATCCTGGGTCCCATCTAAACATTTAATTAAAATTTAATTAAAAAAAGTTACACCCAAATTTATGTTTTATAAAAAAAAATACGAATCAAGAAAGTCAGCTAGCAGTTTACTTTTAACCTAACTTTTGAAAGTAGATGGATTTGAATTCCTTGTCAAGTTTTCTATATTATTATAAACTTTAGCCGATTTAAAACAGGGCTGTTCTATCACATTAATAGTTGCTGTAAGGTTCAAATTCTCATATCATGGGTCTCATTTCTATATTTTAACTTATTTTTTAAATACCTAGGAGTATTAGTTACAAAAAGCTTATGTGTAAATGTGTAATGTATTATGTGTCAATGTGTAATAAATACTGTCTGATTCCAAACACGAGTCAACTACACGTACGCTGCACTCTTTGGATTCGAGTTTTCATTAATAAATCTAAGCAGGGACCATCCACAATACTCGCATAATTAGAAATTGGAGAAATTAGAAGTTTACAATGTTTTTTTCCTAAATTAAAACCTTTAGGTTTTTCCAATTGGCATATAACGTTTTCAACTTACAATATGATTTTCTTAATAAAGTATCAACGTGGCTCATAAAGCGCAAGTACGTACTAAAGATCAACCTTAGGTTTCACACTGATATGATAATCGAATATTCTCCTGCAAAATTCGAGGTTTAAAATTACGTTCAAGATGTTTTTAAAAACTTTGATTCTCAACTTCAAATTTTAATTTTATACAAAAATTATTGTGACTCTATAAATTATACTAGTACCTAAAAGCCATAAATTAGATGCCTAAATATTTACGAGGAAGCATAATTAAATAAAACGTTATTGATTTGAAATAAGTTGGTAAAATGTATTTTTATAACATTTAAATGTAAATTTCATCAAATAATTCGAATTTTTTTGTGTTAAAATATTTAATTAATTCAAATTATTTTTCAATATTATTTTCATAAACTTAAAAAATATGTTACCTTTAAAACGTATACTAAATATAAAATAAACAGCGCAACTGAACTACATGTAGGTAATAAAATTTTAAATGAAATGAGCAAAATTGTTTGTCCCAGATTTTATAGTGCGGGAAAAACATTCCTAAATTTTGTTTCCTCATTCTAATACCGTGCACCCGGACCCTGCTGCATTGAGCCTTGAGGCCTGCTGCCAAAAATGTTGTTTTCAAGGCGCTTTCATCAGAGAAATAGAGGTTTCCTATACGAGTAATAACGTAAACATGTTACACCAGGTAGGACCCGCTGTCCTACTTTTGCATTTATACGATGCATTTTATTAATTTATGTGATCTAGTTAGTGTCATCTAATAGTGTATATTAACAAATCTTACAAGTAAAAATTAAAAAATATTAGATTTAGGCATTGATCATATTTTAACATTGTGTCTTTTAAGCTTGGAATAAGATTTTTTTTTAAACCTATAACTCTTTACTAGACGATTAATTTAAAAAAATATGTTGTAATTAAATTACTTGTGTACATAAAATTTCTTATTTTTCACTAATGCCAAGTGATATATGTAAATAGAGGGAGCGGACTTTGTAATATTGATTTACTTAAAACATGTATTCCTATGTGGGTTTACTAAACTCGTTACCAGACAATAACGGGTCACTGAAGCAGAGAATAGCAGTAATCTGTTATTCTCATTATTGCTAGTTCTGACATAATGTCATAGCTTTATTCTATTGGACTACTTTATATATTTTATCTGAAATATATTAGGAGATTTTATTACTGAATTTGAATAATATAGTACTGGTAATATGGTAAGAGGAAATCTTCAAATATTTAGATTTTTTTTTATTTTTAAAAGTTTATTAGTTATAGTTACTATTTTTAATGAGACATAATTAATTATTATGAATTAAAAAGAAGTACTTAAAAATATACATAAAAAATAATTTAATTACAATTGTATCTTTTTTTTAATGAACACTTTTATTATTTGGCTCGAGTTTAACCGAATTTAATGAAAGTGGTCTAGTTTAAAGACAAAATTTAAATAAATACGGTTTGTTTGTATTTTATTATGGCAGTTAATTATTTAAGTAAGTCAAATTATTGCGTTGGTTAACTTATTAATTTTGCTATTGTTAACAGTGTTGTTAAAAGTATTGTGAAAAATGCGTTTTTCAAGTAATGAATACGCTGATATTCATTTTTGTTATGATTTTGTGATGGAAATGCGGAAGCGGCAGTTCATTAATATTGAAGACGGTATCCAAATAGAAGAATTCCAGATGCTCGCGTGTTCATTAGAACACAAAATTTTAGGAACTTTGGTCTACGTAGTAATAATAAACAATATTGAAACTAGAGAAATAATAATGAAAATCGTGTACTGCGCACTTTTGATAATAATCCAAGGCTGAGCTCTCGCAAGGCAGCTCAACAACTACAAATTCCTAAATCTCAAACATTGCGAACCTTACACGCTGATCACAGGCATGCATATCACCTACAGCCTGTTCAGGGTTTACACTCTGGTGATGCTGAAAAGAGAGTAAGATTTTGTCAGTGGCTATTAAACTCAACAGAGGAAAATCCCGACTTTTTATAAGATACTTTGGATGGATGAGTCTTGTTTCACAAGACGCGGAGTGATACATTTTCATAAAATTCATGTTTGGGCACAACAGAATCCTCATGCAATTCGGCCAAGATCGTTTCAAAATGAATTTTATGTTAATGTTTGGTTGGGCGTTATTCGTGATAATGTTTGTGGTCCGCATTTCCTACCTCCAAGGCTAAACTCACAACTATTTCTGGAGTTTTAAATAATAGTCTGCCAGACTACATTGAGGATTTACTCATTACTTTGAGACATGAAAGTTGGATACAACTGGATGGAGCCCCCCACATTTTGGAATAGGTGTGAGAAACTGGCTTAATAATAATTACCCTCGAAGGTGGATTGGCCGGCTAGGAAGGAATGATATTAATGATCAAAATGGTATTGGACCAATACCCTGGCCACCCAGGTCACCGGATCTTAATCCACTAGATTTTTACGTTTGGGGAAACATTAAGGATAAAGTTTACGCTAATCCCGTATTTAACAGAGAGGAATTAATTTTAATAATTCAGGAAGCATGTAATGACATGCAAAATCAAAATTTTGTGGTACTGGCTGGAATAAACTCCTTATTAACTCGGTGTAGAAAATGTATTGAGGTCGGTGGGCTGCATTTTGAACAACTTCTTTAATTATTAATTGTTTTTATTTTGTTATTGTTTTTAAACGAATTAAATGTGTTAACTTCTTATGTGTTTTTATAAATTATAAATATAAGCATTTTTACTCGCAAACGGTGTGTCGTACGACAAAAAGTAAAGAGATGTTTTTTATTTTGAATTAAACAAGGATTTCATAAAAAAAAATAAATTAAAAAAAAAACAGTGGCGCATCATTTTTTTAATTAAAATTAATAAAATTGTATGAAGATCGGCCCGCACACACGCCACTGGTAAATAAAATTAATAATTTTTGCACAAGAAGATGCGTCTTGATTAACTGTCTAAACGTGCCAAATTTCATTAAAATATCTAAAGTGGTTTAAGAAAAATAAAAAAAATTGATTTTTTTAATTAGAATTTTGACACCCTGTAATTTTTTAACGAATCATTTTTCGAATATTATTTATAATAGCAAACTTATTATTTTTTCGTTCTCCGTCGGCCATTTAATTTTCCGCCATCGAAACCGGACCACCCTGTATATGATATGTATGGTTTATTATTTTAGAATTAGAGTGTTGTTGCGTGATTCAGGTATTCAAGTAAATAATTTACAAACTAAATATAAGTAAGCATAACTTGTTAGTAAAGTTGACAGTATTATGTTTTTTAATATGTAGCATTTTATTTATGTTGCGTTTAATTAAGATTTTTTGTCGGTTAAGAATTTGTATGTTGTTAAAGTCGAAAGATTTTATCTTTTATGATCCAGTTCCCTTACATATTCAGCTAGTTCTGTAGAGTGAATAACATTTTTCTTTAAAACACTTCTTTTATATTCTTTAATAGGTTCTTTAAAATAAAAGTTTGCCCTAGATAACTCTTGCCATAATTGTTACAGGGAATTTTGTATATTACACCTAACTGCAAATGTATAATTTTCACTTTTCTCTTTGGTAAGCAACCAGCATCCTATAGCATAAGTATTATTAAATTTTCATTTAGTCACAGTATGAGCTAACCATTCTGATAAACCTTTAATATTCGGGATCTTAAAATATAAAGGTTCGTGGCTCTGGTGATGATTGACGGTGTAGTTGGGTTGTTATATAGTAGTGTTTTTCTAATAAGGGAAGGTGAGTAATTATTTTTAATTAAGAATTGTTAAATGAAATAAATTTTTTTTTATTGTTGGCTTGAGAAAAATTAAACGATTTTTTAAGTTTTGAATAATGTTAATTTCTTCTTAGTGATAATATGCTTTGAAAAATATCTTATGAATCTTTCTGAAAATGTAGGTTTATGATACCAATTTACGAGGATCCCATTCTTGTCATTTGTGACAAGTATTCAAAATGAGATGAGAGTGATTGTCTTCAAGTTTTATTTAGTCTTGGGCGAAATTAATTAAAAACTTGAAGAATCTTGCCATTCCTTGGTAAAGACAGATCTGAAGCCACGATATCTTAGATATACCTATTAAAACATGTTACAGAAAAAGATAGTTTAATCAGGTAAGTATTTTGAAATTCAATTAATCACTGTATCTCAGCATATTGGTAACATACAATTTCCCATACCAAGTCCCATAGTTTATTGATTGTTTATTAATAAGTTTCCGTTGAATTCAAAATAACTACTTTAAATAGAAAAATCAAACATGCTCAAAAGGTCACTCAAACATAGCGTGGTATAAGATAAAATTATTGAATATCGTTTAATGATAATATCTTTAGTCAGATTAATAGATATGTTTATAAATAGAGATACTATGTCCTGAAGACATTAATATTTAAATTTAAGTTATAGACTGGATGAAGTTGAAAAATGTATAGAAGTTGCACTCAAAATATTGGTTTCTTTAAAAGCTATTGTTTAAAATCCATTTGGTAATATTTTACATGGGAGAACCTATTAAACTTTCTATTTTAAGACTTTTGAAACTTTAAGATAAATAAAATTCCAGATGTTGGCTAGAAACAGATACTTTTCTTTACATAAATTGGCCAGTTTACCTACAAAACATCATTTCTATTATTATTATGAAGTATTGAAATTATCAAAAGATGCTAATGTATTTTTAAATGAAAAAAAATGTATTTGTAATATTGATTATTTATTCAATAAATAAAACCTATTTTTTTTTGTTCTTTAAACTATTAAAATAAAGTACGGGTCATTTGCAATTAGGTTATGCATATTAAATTAAATATCGTAATTAAATTTTAAAATAATTGCAACTCATTAAATAATATTTTTATTTATTTAGGCTTTTAATATTTTTATAAAAATATTCTTAGAATAAAAATACAACTTCGTAAATAAAATTTTGATAATTCAAAAGAATAGTTTGATTTGTAGCAAGAAAAAGGGTTTGTAATAGAATTTTTAGACTGTAAAAAAACTGACAGAATAGCTAATTTTTGGAGTATTTTTTAACGAAATATACTAAAACCTTAAATCCTACGTGCTCACGAGTATTCTGTCTAGGTCTAGATTGAATAATATAGGGCAGTTCTTTGGATCTCTTAAAAGACGTTTAACCCTTTTTTGGATAAAATCAACCAGCTTCAAAGTGTGTTTGGGTGCAGAGTTTTATATGTGAGAGTAATCCTTAAGAGATGGACGAATCTGAGCCTTGTAAGGCGTTAAAAGCTGTTGCGGTGTATACAGCTTTTTCGTTTTAAAGAAAACCTTAAGTTTTCGAGAAGATACTAAAGCTATTCCTGCTACATGATACAAACATGACATAGTCAAACAAGACATAGTGACATAGGTCAATAGATTGTAAGTAGACCTGCGTTTTCTTAAAAACCATACTAACGATCGCTAATATTGCAGATGGACTCTAGGTATTTCAAAATTTACTGAAAAAAAGCGACAGGGTGTTTAGATATCATAATTTTAGATAACATATTTAGATATTATCATTAGTTTTTTTTAATTTCTTATTCGTTTCTTATATTAAAAGCTACTGAACTGTTTTAAACATGTTTTTCGTGATCTTTATATAAATAATTAGAAAATATTTTTAAAATTCTTCTTATTTTTCACATTTGATTATGGCAAATGATGCCCACCCGCATCGCCCGATACATTGCATTTAGCCAACGTAAATTGGCTTTACGGGACTGAAGTTTCGTCGCCATGTCAGGTTAAATTAGCATGCCAAGTTAAATTAGCCTCCTCTTCGGATCTTCGGGTCAAGGCTGATCTGGAAAGTCCATCAGGTGTGAAACAAATAAAAATGGATCTATGAACTATAAAAAGTCTAAGCACTAATATAAATGCCATGTACTAAAATCTGCAAGCAAAAAGACCTCACATTTTTACTCTACCAGAGATCAAAGTGATGAAAACAACTAAGGTGCAACTTGGGACTCGCCATCTTCCTTTGTACTGAAATTTCTTGCTAGCGGGAAGAAGCTCTGGAATCCCTTGCATTCTAAAGATTCACACAGTATTTCTGCTTTCTTTACAGACCACACTACAATCTACAAAAGACTTTTTAGCGATTTTGCTGATAAAATCGATGATTTGCAAGCAAACCATACAAGTGCAGAAATTGGTATGGCGGAAGACTTCAACGTCCATAATGTTACCTCGTTGACGTATTATTCTAATACGACTGATAATAAAAATCGCTAGACAAAAATCTTTGCGACAACCTAATGCAGCTTATACGGGAGCCATCCAAAATCTCTGATAGACAGGGACAGTCAGCTTCCTGGATCTCGCGACTTATACTATATTACCGTACATGCACCAATAGAAAAATGAGATTACAAATTAGTAACCGCAACATGTGAACTAGAAATAGAAACTCAGGATATACCCTTACCAAGTAGAGCTTAGCATTACACAGGGTATCCCAGACAAAACAGTGCATCCTGAAAATCTTTTCAGATAAATTGTTTAGCCAAAAACGACCGAACATGTCAAATTTAATGTTGATGAAGACATTTGATTGACTTCTATTTAGAGGATCTTTAAGGAGGAAGTCAGGATTTGTGGTAAAGACTTTGGTTTTTAGATTACCCCATAAAAAAATCCAAAGAGGTGAGATTGGAAGATCTAGTAGGCCATTCGATGGTAAGTAGGATGGCCTGCTAGATCTCACGCTACAATGTACGTTTTTAGATGACCCCTTGAAAAAAATCAAAAGGGGTAAGATCGAGAGATCTAGCAGGCCATTCTTCGGCCAATCCATCGTTCAGAAAATACGTCGCGTTCATAAAATGACAAGCGGCAGCAGCATAATTTGGTGCTGCCCCATCTTGTCAAAATATTAGTTATTTTCTAGAAGGTTATCTTCTTCAACTTAGTTATTCTGGGATTGATGTGTCCTGCAGAAGTTTCAAGTAATTTTCAGCTTTAAGGTTTATATTAATAAAAAAAAGGCATAACAATATAATTTCTCAGAAAACCAGCTTATAAATTAGGTTTTTGAGGTCGCTGCGTATGTGTTTCTCGAAACAAATGAGGATTAGTATCTCTCCAGTATCGACAGTTATGTCTATTGACTTCACACTAAATAAATGAAGCATTAATCCAAGAAACAGACATTGTACAGCAAATTTTTCTCACGATTTAACTTATCACTAAAGTACTCACAAAATGGTACACGACGATGAAAATCATCTTCATTTAGCTCATATACTAGTTTAATTTTAATAAGGTTCCATTTCAACATACTCCAACACTGCAATTTCTACCACTTTATTTCTCACTGCATGCTATACTTCATATTTTCTGTTTTGTACTGACCCTGTTTCTTGAAACTTCGTCATTACGTGCACGACACATGTGATGCTGCTCTAGCAGACTTGTTTTGTTAATAATAAAGACCCCTTAACTCAGTTCTCTTTTGCACCTTATAAACTATTGGTATTAATATTATTAATATTACCAGGACTCGATACAAACAAATACTTCGTGCTATTACTGTTATTGCTGACTTTAACAAAATACCGATGCCAAAATAAAAATAACTAATCCAACAAAAGCGTCGAAGTATACAAGTATTTACTGCATTTACTTTTCACGTTTTTGTCAAAATAACTTGAATTTTCGGAAAGTATTTTTTTAACCACCTGGATAAAAAAAAAGAAAGTTTATGCTGAAATCAAAATTGTTAGATATAAACTATTAAAGAATGTCAGCTATATTTATTCATATTTCTAGAGAGAACGAATTGGTAAAATAAAAATAGGCTATGTAGAGAACAAAATTACCTTTAATTTAAGGTTTCACTCTACTCCTATTTCTTTTTAAAAAAATGGACATAGAGCTCTGGGGGGTGAGGGAATAACGTCAAAAAAATTGACGTGTGCGGCCGTTTTTGGCTAAACAATTTATTTTTCCAGATTTTCAGGGTAGGGTGTTTTGTCTCGATACAATCGATACGATTGATACGAAAGAATACAAAAAATGCAGAACTCGTGCTGTAGATTAATACATCGAATCAAAAAAGGAGATATATTCTACAAAATTTATTAAACAAATTGGTTAAATATGTCAAACAACAGATGTACTTTGCACCTTGCAAACTTTGTCCACAAAATTGTAACATCAAAGACTGCAACATTCTTACTCACTTAGCTTAAAACTAAATTTATATCCAGCAACAACTACTATAATAGAGACTTAAGAAGTAAGCAATCATTCACAATGCCCAAATTTTAAATAATCTAATATAGTGGTATCTTATCGGGCGATGAGGGTGGGCCACATCTACCATAATCAAATGTGCAATAATAAGTATTTTATTATTATATCCGAATTATTTAAAACAAGAATCACAAAAAACATGTTTTAAATATTGCGGAGGGTTGTTCAGTGGGATCAGAAATAAAACAGAAACCTGTTTACTTAAATGTCGACGTTTCGACTAATATTAGTTATCCTCAGGGCACTGAAATGGATTTAAGTAATCACAGAGATGAAACAAAGTAATTTCAAGTACATAAAAAACACTATTAAAATAAATGTTCTTTACGTGTACAAAAATTCACATATTGATTTCTTACAGGCAGATGAAACCGCTTTTTATTGATTTCATAGGAATATAATATAGCTTTTCATGTATTTTCTTTCCCTAATTTTTTTTAAAATGATTCTAGCTACCTGGAAAAAAATTAAAGACAAACTGCATAAAAATTTTGAATTTCTACATGCAGCTGAGATCGCATTTCTCTTAGTTCCTTATTTGTTACCTAATATTTGTGATTTTGTATTGATTTCTATACATTTGTAAAAATTTAAACTTATGTTTAATTTTATTGAAAAAAAATATAAATGATAAAAGCTATTAAATATTTATAAGAAAAAAATCAAATTTAGACTGCATGTAATTATTTATTCCTTACAGGCAGTTGAGATCACTTTTTATCTATTTCTTAAAGATTCTTATATTAGAAATCCTTTTTATCCTTATTTTTTTAGTTTAGTAGAGTTTTTTTTTAAATAATTTTCATAGTTTTTCAGACATTTTTTAGTTGTTTTAAATGCATATTCTTAGGATTTTTCATTTATTTTCTTAGGATTCTTTAATTTGTTTTAGAATTTCTATGAGCTCCTTTTTAAAAAACTAAACTTGGATTGCCTGAAATATTGATTACTTATAGACAGTTGAAATAGATTTTTAATAAATTAACTCAAAAAATTAATACAAATTTAAACAAGAGATCTTTGAAATATCTTGAACCAAAAATTTTTAATTTAAATCCAAACAACATCAAGAGTGTTTATGACATCAGAGGTTCAGAACATTAAAAAAAAAATGTAAAAAATTGTTTTTGAAAATAGAATAAAACTTAAAGAACTCTTCATCTAGGTTAGGTTTTTATGAAAGTGAATTAGGGTAAACAGTAATTAGGAAAAACTTAATATTTACAAATTCACGTTAGGATTTCTCCCCTCTTCCTGCATTTTTGTAGGATTCCTTAATTTTTTTTGTTCTTCGAAATCCTTTTTTAAATGACTCCCAATTACCATGAAGAAATATTGATTTCTTAATTGCAAAATTATGGCTCTGGTTTTCTTTGACTTTAATAGGTGTAGGGTTGTTGTTAAGGATTTTGTTTATTAGTTTTTGAGGAAATTTTTTTTTTAGTAAAATATCTTTAATTTTGTTAATATTTTTTTGATAAAAACTAAAATGAGATAAGGCCATTGCGCGGGATTTTAGCTTGCTAATTATGTTTAATTTTTGTTTAAATCAGTGATTTTGATTGGTACATAAGAAATCTCTCAGAGAAAGTGGGTTTGTGATATATGTATTATCTTCTATTCTGATTAATAGACTGTCTAGGAAGTTTGTTATTTCTTTCACACTCTATAGTAAACTGTAATTTAGGGTGGGAGCTGTTAAATGTACTTTTTATGTTTTCTATTACAGTTTTTGGAATACACGTGGCAATGTCGTCGACGAATCTTTTAAAAAATGGTAACCTAAATTTTATTTTCCCCATGCAATATTTCTGTAATTCTGACGTAACTAGATCAGAACATATAGGTGATAGACAGTTACCCATTCCAATCAGTGTCCCATCCATTTCAGTGTCCTGAGGATGAATTAATATAAGTCGAAACTTCGACATTTAAGTAAATAGGTTTCTGTTTTATTTCTGACCCAACCCAATCACCCTCCACAATATTAAAGATATTGGGTCACAAACACGAAACAAAAATTGTTTTAAATAGTTTAATAGTTGTTAATATTAGGAACAAATAGGAAATTAAAAAAAAAATGATATTTCAAGCAATAATATGATATCCAAAACTACCTCACCCTGTCGCTTTTCTAAAATTAAGATAAAATTTTATCATTCAGCATTAGTAACCTATTTATTTTTCAGCAACATATAAGAAAATGTATAGAATACCCAAACGACTCTAAATCATTCAACTACATTACACAGACAGCTAATTTATTCCATAAAATAAGAAATCAATGACCTCCAACCGTCCAGACTTAACTAAGAGCAATATAAATGATGCAAACTTCGAGATCATACGCCCTCCATCAAACACCTGCTTAATCATATGGTCGGTGACGACACATCATCATCAGGAACGCTCTCACCTGAACTCCACGTGGTTCGCACGTGCGCCGGCTGCCCCTCGCCTCCCTCTTATTATGCCGCCGACGCCGCGACGCCTGCCATCCCCCGATCGATGGCGTCGGCTCCGGCCCGACGCGGCGTCTCTGCCGTCTGGATTTCGAAGACGCTCCTCCGCCACGGAGTGCGGAGTTCTCCCATGCACCACGTGGATCTGAACATGTATACAGACAACGCAGCGACGTAGATTTGATGATGTAACCGATTCCTTCCTAATAGTTGCACATCATAATTTTTATATCAGAAAACGCAGTTTTGTATAGCCTTATAAATTTATTAGGCTATATAGTTCATTATTTTCATTTGTTTATTTATTTATAATCCAAAAAATTTCGTAACATAAATTCTTATAAAAGTACAAAATAAGCACCTTAGTAACTTAATACTTGTTTATGCCTTATTTCTTTAATAATAGAAAAATATATTATTAAAGAAATTTGTTTTTCTTTGCCATGTTTGGATACCAGCTCTTTCTTAAAGTTCTTTAAATGAATTATTTAAGTAGCCAAAAACTACACATATATATTTACAACTACAATCAGCTGTCAAAGCCATTTGATACAATAATAATAAAAGGACAAGATATAGAGAATTCAATATAAGGTAGAAAAGAAAAACAATTCAGAAATTAGTTGGTAATCTGCACTATAACCTATTATTTTTTTGAGTAATAAAATCATCCTAATAATCGTCTAAAACTATTTTCATGAATATAACTCTTGGCTTTCCGATTGAAGACTTTCTGATTAGTTATACAAGGTGTTTTTTTATATATTGTGACAAAATTTAGAAACGTGTTCTTTGGACAAAAATTTGCAAAAAAGTTCCTATAAACATAGGTCCTAAGCCTTTTAGATTTTGAGCTACAGGGTGGTAAAGTTTTAACAAAAAAATGATTTTTTTTCGATAACTTAAATACACCTGTAGATATTTGTCCAAAGATTGGTATGCAAGGTCTGTGTATCCAGAGACATTTACCAACATACTTTTAACATTTTTATGTTTTCCAGGGACGTGTGTGCGGATTTTCCGCTGAATACTTTTATAAAGAAAAATAGTACGCCACTAGTTTTTCTTGTATTAAAAATATTTTTAAATTCCCCATTTTATTTGCAACATTTTTGATCCCTTGGACTTTGTCCGTTGGATGCACGGTTTTCGCACAAAAAATTAAAAACCATGGACATGTTGCTCAGATTTGATTAGACTTTCTTTATTCTAGTAATTATTCGTTTTTTTTTATTTTTAAAATTCTTAATAATTAACTTAGTACAAAAGCCAGCCCAATTTAATAAAATTGTAATTGAGGATTTAAAACTTTTGCTTCTACAATCTTTAATTTAAAATACAAGTTTTTAAGTGATAAAATAATATTTTATTTTTTATTATTTATTTAAGTAATATTATTATTTTTACAAAAGTTGTTTAAAGTGTGCTCCTCCAACATCAATACAAGCATCTAATCGACGTCGCATTAATTGGCAATCACGTTCAAAAATTCCTGGTGTCTGCCGAATTATGTCACAAGACGTTATAATGCGATTACGCAATTCCTCCACATTATCAATTGGATTTCTATAAACCAGTGATTTAAGGTGGCCCCACAAAAAAAAATCCAGCGGATTTAAGTCGGGAGACTGTGGGGGCCAAGGGTGAATACCTCCTCGACCTATCCAGCGATTTGGATACGTAATATCCAAATACTGCCGAGCCACTAAACTAAAATGGGCTGGAGCACCGTCATGTAAAAAAAACATTTGCTGTCTCAGCTCAATGGGGACAACTTCTAGCATCGCTGGTAATTCATTTTCAAGGAATTCTTGATACACTTGTCCAGTCAACCTTGGTGGTAAAAAAAATGGACCGATGAGAAAGTTTTCAATAATGCCGACCCATACATTAAGTGAAAACTAGTGCTGATGAGGGTTTTCAGGCACAGCATGTGAGTTCTCATAATGCCATATGTAGTTATTGTGGAAGTTCATAATTGCGTCCCTGGAGAAATTAGCCTCATCGGTGAAAAGAATTTTCCTTATAAACGGTGCATCTTGCCTTATGCGTTCTTACATCCAACGACACAAAGCCGTTCTTTTCGGAAAATCGCCTGGCAAAAGTGCCTGCACCCGCTGAATATGAGACGGGTATAAAAGGTTTCTTTTAAGAATATTCCGAACTGTAAAGTTACTAATGTGTACCATCTGAGCTAGTGCTTGTGGTGGGATCTTCCTCGAATTCATTGAGCACCTGTTCTGCAATTTGAGGAGTAACTGTTCGGGGATGTCCGTTTTCAGCGGTGAGTTTTTTAAAGCTGCCGGTTTCATTTAGGCGTTGGTGTAAGCGCGTAAAAATGCAGTGATGAGGAATAACACGATTCGGGTAACGTTCAGCATAAATACGCAAGGCTTCTCGTGCGTTTCCGTTAGCCAGTCCATAAATGAAGTGCATATCGCACATTTCATTATTTGTGTAATTGTTAGTAATTTTTTAAGCAAATTAATCTTGTCAACTGGCGGACAGTGACTATGATTTAAAAGTTAAAATATCACAAAATCTTACAAATGTGGTAAATAGATAGAACTCTTTAAACAAGAATGTGATTATCGTTGCGGCGGCGTTGTCCGTAGGTTACGTTAAAGAAAATTATGTTCATAGGCTACTTCGCGATTTTGGAAGCGTGAAATATTAACACGTTACTCATATGTCACTTTTTTTAACATGTTAAATATGTAATGTAATACAAGAAAAACCAGTGGCGTACCATTTTTCTTTATAAAAGTATGCAGTGGAAAACCCGCACACATGCCACTGGAGAACATAAAAATGTTAAAAGTATGTTGGTAAATAGGTCTGGATACACAGACCCTGCATACCAATCTTTGGACAAATATCTACAGGGGCATTTAAGTTATCGAAAAATAAAATTTTTTTGTTAAAACTTTACCACTCTGTAGTTCAAAATGTAAAATGTTTAGGACCTATGTTTATAGGAACTTTTTTGTGAATTTTTGTCCAAAGAACACGTACCTGAATTTTGTCGCAATATATAAAAGACACCCTGTATTCTTAATATCAGAGAGAATTAAAATATAAAATTTTACTCCTAAATAATCTATAAAATGAATGTTCATTTGCTTATAATCGCTTGCTATAATATTTGCTTATAATTGCTTGCTAATATTGGAGTTGTATAGTAGCTCATTTGAGTAAAGTCTAATTTTCTTTTAAATTACTTTAAGAATGTAATTTTGGACAACTTTTAACGGTTGAAGAGTAGACTTGTAAGTACCACCACATACTATTATGCAATAAGAAAGGAGAGACTCCACTAAAGATTTATACACAAGCAAACACAATTTGTTGCCCAGTATTTCTCGAAGAACGTAAAATCTTTTTATTAGGTGTAAATTTATAATTTACCACAAAAATAATAAATATGATCACTCCATTTTAAGTATTGGGTCAATTATAATTCGAAGATATTTTGTTTTGTTTATTTCTGTGATTACTTCGTTTCTTGTAGTGTTGACAGTGATACTAGTAAAAAGTGGTCTGCTCTTATTACATAAGGAAAAAGCTATATAATTTGTTTTTTCCATATTAATCGTGAGTTTCTGGGTACATAACCAATCTCTTACCTGCCCAAAACCCACACGCAAAGTATTTTTTACTTCTTCTCATGTATTGCCTCTAAATATAAACGTCATGTCATCTGCAAAGCTGACTATTTGGCCAGATATTTTTATTTTAAGCAAAGAGTTGTAGTATATGACAAATAGAACTGGTCCCGGCATTGTACCTTGTGGCACACCTATATTTATTATCTCTAGATCACTGAGGGGACGATTTAGTTTGACGTGTTGTTCTCTCTTATTATTATGAAAAAATGTTGGATTTTTGCTTGACTTGTGATGTTATGTTTTAGTAACCAAAACTCACTTATTTTACTATACTACACGTGTCTCACTAGCATCTTTGGGAGAACACAATAACTAAAGTAAAACTACTTACAAGTGGCCTTATATACTAAAAATTTTACCGATGCCAAAAATGCAATCAAGTATAGCTGAACAAGTCCTAAATACTAACCAAACTATACAATTGACTATAAGGGAATGGATATTTATCCCTGTTAAGAGTGGTCTTTTGATTTTTGAATATTTCTAAACTTTCAGATCACTGCAATACTGTCAGTATTATCTATTCGCTAATGACACGCAAATAAACAACCTTTTTCCATTAGTAACTCTATAAATGCAAATGCTTATATCAATTATAATTTAAGCAAATTATTAACTATGTCAAATGATCATTTACTTTAAATAAATCCCATCAAAAGAGTGGCTATACTATTTTGTCCTGCAAATTATTGCACGATTCTCATGGATAGACTAAGCATTAAATTAGAGGATGATCACACATCTTTTAAGGATTCTACGAGGAACCTAAGGCTTATCTTAATATAGGGAACATGTGAGTTTCTGCTTAAGAAAAAAGGATTTTCAAAATTAAAATTAATGTATGCACACCGTCATTCACTGACTTCTAAGATTAAAGCCTTATTATATGAATCTCTAATACTATCAGATTTTAATTTTGCAAATTTGGGCTATGGTCAATTTATCTTGCTTACGTCTTATATATGGATCCAACGAAGACAGCCTATCTCTTATAAGATAAAAGCGTTGGGGTGGCTTGAAATGGTTAAAAGGCGCTTTTTCTACTTTTTGTGTTTATTTTATAAAATAATAAAATTTAGTCCGCCCTACTTGTGTAATAAAATTAGATTTCGGACAAATGTTCATAATCTAAATATTCGATGACAATACATTATAACAGTGCGAAATTATAAAAAAAAACAACTTTTTAAGAAGTCCTATTCATGTTTGATCGCATCAACTATAAACAAATTTAAAATAAATGATTTTACTGGATCTGAAACAAAACCTTCTAACTAGTCCCTGAAAAGTAGTTTAGATTTATGATTATTATTTTATTTATAATTTTTTTGTAGTCTTTACTATGTATTAATATACATTAATAGTATCTCTTGTTTAAAATTTTATAGTGCTAATTTCTGTAAAATATTACATATTCTATAGCCTGTTTTGTTCCAACATATGACTATTATTCTTAATATTATTTGTATGTTCTTTAAATCTGATATTAATTGATCTTGTTTGCCCTATGCACTTCTTAGCACAATCATTATATTTACAAAGAGTCTCATAGATCTCGCACTTTTATTGGTCTAAACCCTAACTCACCGTAACTTGGCCAAACTTTGATAGGTCATTCATAGACCTAACCCTTTAACAATCCTATCAAAGCCTCTTGTCAAGATAGGATTATATGGCAACGAAAGTTTGATAACTTTATATTAAAAACAATGGTTAGAATCACTATTGAGTATCTATGTATTAGTTTCTTTTCTATAAATATCACGTTCTAACTGATTACAAGAATATTTAAGAATAAAAGTAAGTTATATCTTTCTTATTCAAAGGTAAATTAATTGCACGAAAAACAGTTATTCACTTGTTTTATAAAATTATCAATACTGCATTTGCTTTTGTCAATCACGTCAAATACATAGTCAACATATTTTAACCAAACTCGTGGAAAGTATTGGAAGGATTTCTTGCATTTAGCTAAAAACGATTCATAAAGAGCACTGCTAAAAAAGAATATAGGCATGGCTGTAGCTTTCAGTGATTTGTAGTAGGAATTGTTATATTGAAAAATATTTTGTAACATGCAAAGTTTTGTTAATTTAATTCTTTCTTGGGTATTATTAAAACCATAACTTTCTAAAAGTCATAAAGATATTCTAGTCTCTTATATAGAAATATTTCGGAACAAAAAAGTATAACAAAAAAATACAAATTTTATTTTTACTTTAGATTTTTTTTATTACTGGATCTAACTAAATTAATATCCTATAATTCCATTTTAAATTTTGGTATAATTTCTACATTTAGAATTTCAAGGTCGGTTGTCGTAAGGTATTCAAGCACACATTCACCTCTAAAGTTTATATTTGTACGTCCTCATGTGACATGGCGAGAATTTGTGTTGCTAACATAACTACTAACTACATAAATTGCTAAGTCAAAGAAACAATGCAATAATATGTATTTATGCAACAAGAATGAAAAAAAGTAAAATATGCAAATCACACAGGACTAGACATCTTACATATCACATGAACAAAACAATAATTTTAATCAGTAAGATATTACAGACAGTCAGAGAGCCTAAGAACTAAGAACACTTTTATTTGAAAAACAGTCAAGCTTGTCAGCATACTAGTTTGCAAGTCGAGAAATGAGCGTAATGAGGCGGTAGTTAAATCAGCGAAGTAACGTAAAAGAATGGTTATATTTTGAACGTCAAAATAGTACAAAAATATTAATCCTTCTCGTCAACTCAGAGATAAAACTCAACGAGTGCAAAAAAATATAA
Source organism: Anthonomus grandis grandis (assembly GCF_022605725.1). Taxonomy (NCBI): domain Eukaryota; kingdom Metazoa; phylum Arthropoda; class Insecta; order Coleoptera; family Curculionidae; genus Anthonomus; species Anthonomus grandis. The sequence goes on along the minus strand of NC_065554.1, from coordinate 13,380,954 downwards.
AACATATGTTGATCGATATGCGCATGATGGGTCTGAAGAGTTGTAATATTGATTCCTGTACCTGACGATGTTTAATATCATCTACAGTCCAATATTCAATGAACGAAATATATCGTAAAAACTTATTACGCTTATTCGTTGGCTGGAATATGAACTCTGTAATAATGGTTCCAAACACATGAACAATAATTATTGTGTGGACGCACAAGAGAGCAGAGTAGTAATTTGATGGATGTTACATTAAGAAACTTTCTTGTATTACGTTAAATGAAACCCAAGATTTGGAGACTTTGTGATAATGGAAAATGTGTGAGGTATAAATGCAATTGATCATCAAGAATAACTCCCAAGTTTCTAATTTCAGATACACTACTTATGTTATTCTACCTCCACTAAAAACCATCAAAAGCCTCTTCTTGGCTATTAGCTCTATAACATTTTGATTACACTATTGAACCAATGGATCCAAATACGACTGTAACTTAACGCAATCATCCGTTATGCAAACTCTCGCCTCAAGAAAAAAAGATGAGATATCATTCACATAAATCTTGAAGAGTAATGTATGAAGATGAAAATCCTGTTACACTTCAGAAGGTATCTTGATCTCCACCGAATGAAAATTCTTAAGTCGCATCATCTCTGTTTTGTCGGTCTGATAAGGTTTCAACCATCTTAAAAGCTGACCATGACAATAGTCTCTAACTTGTTAATTAAGAGAAGTCTATAATTGGTAACTTGTGACATATCCCCTGACTTAAAGATGGGTGTAATAAAACACGATTTCCAAAATTTTGGAAAAACATATATATCATCGGGACCAGGCTCTTTATATAACTCCAGTAATAAAAGTTTCTCATAAATCATGGATATAGAGTTTCTATGGCAAGATAAGTTAATGGTACTCCATAGAAAAGACTTATCAAAGGGGCCATAGACCTTATCCGTATACATCTGAGAAATGAATACTTCAAATAGATTAACAATTTCTTTTTTCGAATGAGCCCTACTTTTATTATAAAAGACCTCAGAAGGAATGCCAGAATCCTTCCTTTTTGTGTTTACATATTTCCAATTTTTGTCCACACTTTACGTTTAGTCAAAAATTTTAGCTATTATGTAAAACGTTGATTAATAAATATTAATAATTGGTTACATTTTAAGTGAATACAAAATATGAAAGTTGAATATTAAAATTATATTTAGAACATTTAAAAAAAAATTTAGTGGACTTTGTTCAACATTTTTTCCTATGCGTTTCTTTCGAATCTTTTTTTTTTCACGATCGAGTCTGAGTCTTCAATATTAAATAGATAAGTAATATTTAAAAGGTTTAAAATAAATTAAGTGGTTCGTCTAGAATTGCTAGCGTAGCTAGGTTTTGAAGGACCAGGAAAATATTTTAATTATATTTTTATCCCAATTACGGCGTCAACGACTTACCTGTTGGTGTTTGTTGCTAATTCAGGGCTGGCCAGATTCTTTTACACACTGCTACTCTGTCTCTAAATCACGTTTTTTGGAGATGCTTGTCGCTTCAATGCTCAGACAGAACAGAACCTCCGTATGGAGGGAAAACGCGCACCTGTCGAAGTCATCATTGACGCATGTACGCGTTACAAATTGTAATTGGTCAAATTCAATTAAGTCGGATTCGCGGTGCATTCAAAAACCTCTCAATGCGGCAATTCTAAGCATTCCGCCCACCAAAAAAAAATACTTAAAATTTTTTTTTTGTTAGGTAAACTTAAAAATATTTAAAAATCAAGTGCATAAACGTCACGTGATCCAGGTTTACATAGCAAAACCCTTAATAAACAAAAAAAGCCAGGTAATTAAAAATATATTTCCTACATTAATTGATAAGGACAATAAAAAAAATACAAAAAAATAAATAAAGGAAAGTTGCTCAAAGTTACTGAGACGGCAAAGGGCAGATAAAGCACTAGCTGTCGATCCAACAACCCTTTCGCTGTACGAACCTGCACAACTCTAGGAATATTATCGGGGCTGGAGTAGATCCTTTCCAATCTACCAATAAGTAAGTTTATATGTACATTGCCTTTAGAATCTATTTGTCGTATGTACAAGACACTACCATAGGCTGACAGGGAGGCATCACTATAGCCATGTAATTCAGTACAAACGACATTAGAAACTGTTGTCGATATGACGTCGAATGGTAATCGATGATAGTAACGGAAGTTGGGAAACAAATATAACTGCCATTGGTTAATGACTTCTGGGGTAGGAGTTTCATCCCATCCAACACCTTGGATCCAAAGACGCTGTATAAGACATTTAGCAACTAATACAACTGGAGCTATAAAACCTAAAGGATCGTAAATCTTGGCTATCTCGGACAACATAACTCTTTTGGTGCAATCACGAGCAATTGGCTTCACTGAGTAGGAAAAGACGTCCAACACCGGATTCCACTGCAATCCCAGGATTTTGAGGGTACAATTGCTCTTGTCATTAAAGGAGATATTTTGTTGATGACTTTCAGGTACAACAGATAACAGCTCATTACAGTTAGAGGTCCATTTTCGAAGCTCAAATCCACCACAAAAAAGTAAACCTATCAACTGCTTCTGAAGTTCTATAATTTCGTCAACCGAATGACCAAATCCAATAATATCGTCAACAAAAGTTGACTTTAGAAGAATATCACGAGGAAGAGGAAATTCCTTTCCATAATCCTCTACTAGTTGGTGTAAGGTCCGGATGGCTAGGTATGGACTACAATTCAGACCATAAGTAACTGTACACAAGTTATATTCTTCAATAGGTTCTGAAGAATCAAATCTCCATAGAATCTTTTGGTATTTAAAATCCTGCTCATGGATGCAAATATTCCTTTACATTTGACGAATATCAGTATTATCTAAACACGATGGGAAAAAATCTAAAAGTCAATAGAATGGTGATAATATCATTTTGAAGTTTTGGACCTGGTAATAAAACATCATTTAAACTAAGATTATTAGACCCCTTGGCTGATCCATCAAATACTACTCTAATTTTGGGCGTTCCATTATCATCTTTGATAACACAATGGTGAGGAATATAGTATGAAGGGTTGTCAGAAGAAGTACAAGGTATCATGTGGTTTTGATCAAAATAATCTCACATAAAATCATTATACAGGGTGCGAAGGATTGGATTTCGAATTAATCGGTTTTCCAACAGATTAAAACGCCTCAAAGCTTGATGCCTGGTATCACCTAAGTCAGGGTATGCTTGTTTGAATGGAAGGCGTACTACATAACGTCTGTCAGGTCTTTGAGACCAAGTAGAAATAAAGAAATCTTCACATTTTTGTTCCTCAGGACCTATCAGGTATGTTTTCAAGCTCCCAAAATCTATGCAAATTTACATCGAGAGAACTATGAATTAAGATGGTACTTGGCACAGAGGTACACAATGACACAAATTCGTTGGTGAGAGTATTATTTCCACCTACTAAAACCCATCCAAATATGGTTTTAATAGCACATAGACCACCATTAGTCCCTTTTCTAAGACCTGGAAGAATAATCTCAGAAAACAACGGAATACCTAGGAGCATTTCAACACTGTGGGGTAAACCAAAATGCTTGTTTTGCTGCCTGGAGGAGAAACGCGCTTCTTTCGAAGTCATCATTGACGCATGCACGCGTTACAAATTGTAATTGGTCAAATTCAATTAAGTCGGATTCGCGGTGCATTCAAAAACCTCTCAATGCGGCAATTCTAAAGAAGTACTTATGAAGTATAGGTAAGTATGTATAGCCGAATTTATGTAGTTTTCGTTCGCTATTCAATTAAACTTTATTTATCTTATACACATAGATCCAAAATGTTCACACTCTAAATTTCCGAAAGCTCTTTTTATTAGCCAGAATATAGAAGCTGATTAATTGATAATTTTAATTAAAAAAAGTCTTAAAGTGCATTTAAAGAACTTTATTACTCTTAAAAAAATTTTTTTAGTAGAGCTAATATTTATTACAAATTAAAATGAAAAATTTATAGTTTTTATTCATAAAGGTATTGGAAAACCTTTTATTACCCTGTATTTGCACCTCTAGCATTAATGCAAGCTTAGACATTACTATTAAGGAAAATTGTGCTTCTCTTTTCAACCAGCATGAACAAGTATAGTCTTGTATAATCCTAGGAACATTTCTGAGTACTGCCAATATTCTGGAAAGCATGTCTCAAATATTTTCTAGGATTTATATCTGGCAATAGTGCGAGCCAATCAAAGCGATTGATGCCTTGGTATTCCAGATCATCCATAAAAACTATAGCCTTACCAACAGCTCCTCGCCATAACCTGACGTGAGGGTCTAGAATTTCCCTCATGTATTTATTACTTTATTAGAGTTATTGTGCCTTAAAAATAAATTAATTCTGTGCGACCATTAGACCTGAAACCAGCCCAGAATATAACACTTTATTCTGCAAAGGGTGATACAGCTTGCTCAGCTGGGAGCTCTTGTTAGCTCTATATCTGATGACTCTCCTGCATCAAACAAATTCTTGTTACGCTAGAAAAAAACACCAATTTCCAAAATTCTGCAGGTAAAGCTATGTGCTCTTGTGCCCACTGTAGTCGACGAGCTTTGTGCTTAGGTTGTAGTTAGCTCAAACCTACTATCAAAGCATCACGCATATCTCTTAGGAACATTGGTAATGCCATAGTTGAGTTTCTTTCGATGATTTAGTGAATGAAACGGTTCTGTTGTTGATTAGTTATATACCTTCTACGACTTCTCGGTATATCATAAAATTATTTTGGTGATAATGTTCCAAGTGCCAGACACATCACTTTCCCAAACCCCAAGTCTATTAAGAAATACAGATACGAAAGATAAGTATTGATAAATAGGCCCGCAAGAAATTGCGGACGCTTAAGAATTGCCTCGAAAAAAGACAAGAAATATAGAAAGAGGGTATATAAATATAGCAGTTTTTAATCTGTGCTTGAGTTAGATCAGTCCGGTCATCTTGACTATATTTCACTTAGCCCTTCTTGAAGTTCGCTACAACTAGTGAGAATAATAAAATAAGTATAATAATGTATGAGATTGTCATCAGATAAGTAATTTAAACCGTTCGATTGCTAACTTTTCTTTGTGGTTAAGTTAAATAATTTTTGAATTTTGAAGTATAAACCACAAAGCCGCTAAATTGAATTTTACTTGTAAATCTGCGTTTATAGTCTTTAATAAAATAATAATTGTAACATTAAAGAGTCTGAAGTTCTTAGGAAGTAGTCACATATTTTAAATACCCAGTGATGAAGAATCTGAGTTTCTAAATTATTATTAAACCATAGTTATCTAGTTATAATAACAGAATAATCATATAAAGAAATATGTAATGATTATCGACATCGTACTGAAAAAAGAAAATAATTCTTTTTAAATAATAATTAACTCAAACGGAGTTTTTTCATTTATTTTTAGATATTTAAATGAGATCGATGTTTTAATTTAAAAAATGTGCTGTAAATATCATATTAAAATAACAAAATATATCTTAGACCGTGAAATATATGTAAACGTCTAAACAAATTGTAATTTTGTTACAAATTTCCATTGTGTTTTGTTTCTTAAAGTTTATATCGGGTGTCAATTTGAACGCATCCTTAATATCTTTCATGCAGTTGAAAATATGAAAAATTGGATACGTATAATTTGATTTATAAGGGACACGCTATAAATGAATAAAAGCTTAGGATTTTTCATTTTTCGGGTATTTATCTCTCTAAAATTGTTTTTTTTTCAATGTGAACTAACTATATTTGGCTTATAACGGGATTCGAGTGGAAATCAAAGTATGAGAGCACCCCGAAAATTTAAAAAAACAATACTGAGAGGGCCATTCTTAGAATATTAAATAGGAATGGGTCTCAGGTGAGCACTTTATTTTAAAGACCATTCAATTTTCTTTTTAGTGGTATCCTGTGTTTACACAAAAACCATGGCCGAATTGTCACCAAAATGTACTAGAATGTTTAATATTCCTCAAATTAACGCCATCCCTAAAATTCGGCCAAATATCTGTTTTAGCGATAAATGTTAATTTTCTCTAAACGATTAACAAAATTTAAAAAACACTGTCAATAGTGGAGTCACGAAAACTCGCACATTTTTCGAGAAAGGTATACACAATATCCTCAAGAAGTTATTATTTAATATATAATTTATAATATGTTAGAAATATTAACATTGGTTTTTTATTTATTTAAGAAAACATAACAGATGATGTGTACCCTGATATATTTGAAGCGACTATTGATTCTCCCATTACCCATGAGCTGAAAAATGAAATTAATACAGAAGATAATTTAATTTTACAGGAAGATTTGTTAACATTATAACAGGAAGGTGCTTTACCTTTAGGTAATATTTGTACTAAGTCGTTTGTGAACTTCACCACAACTAATGAGAATATTAATAAAATATTTTTTCTAAATTGAATAATTTTTGAATTTTGATCTAGGAACAACGAAGCTACCAAACTGAATTTTGCTTATAAATTTGTCTTAATAGTCTATGATGAAATATGTGTAATGTCTGTAAATTTCAGTTAATGTATGTAATTCTTCTTTCTAGGTAGTCGCATATTTAAGATATAGAGTGATGAAGAAACCGAGTTTCGAAATTAATATGAAGGCTCAATTATTACATAATATACAAATATAAAAAATTACAAAACATGGTGAATATCGACATCGCACTTAAGATGTAAATCTTTATTTCCATACATAAAATCTAGTTTTTAAAATAATAATTTGTCTAAATAGAGTATTTTTGTATATGTTTGAATATTTAAATGAGACGTTATTTTAATATTAAAAATTTGCCGTAAATATTTGCCTATCGTATTAAAATAACAAAATATACACCTACTTACAGTAAAGCATACCTAAGCTCCTATACAAACTGTTATTCTTTTACTCATTTTTATTGTGTTTTGTTTAGATAAATTTATACAATATGTGATCATAATTTTTATTTTCAAAAAAGATGTTTTACACAGTTTAAAGATTGATTAGTATTAATACTTAAATATTACAGAAAAGGGGCTGAATAACTGCAAAACTTACATAATCTGTTAAACATGTTAAGTTAAAATAAAATTATTCTTCCGCTCTTCAAACGAACTATTACTTATTTAATTAATAGTTCTTGTAAATCGGTATTTACAAACGAAGTACTATTAATGACCAAAAAATTCATATGCCCAGTTTTATTCTGTTCGGGTTGACGATTTTTTATTATGTTATTGGTGAAATTAGTGAAATGAGAATAGTGATAGAATAAGTATAATAATGTATATCGGTGTGATCAAAAAAGTATTTTTAACTAAATCGACAGATATTTTTTTATTAAGTATGAACAAGTCAAATTCAATTTGGCCTGTAATCCTGTCTTTTTAGTTTAGGATGATAAAATTATAAGTTGTCACTATAAACAAAAACAATCATTGAAAAATAGCTTTTTAGAAACGATATTTAAAAAAGAAGATGGAATTCTGTACAAGAAATCTTCAATCTATTTTTTATGGATGCAGAAAACTTAATCCTTTTATCATTAATAAATATATTGCCTATTCTGTCTTAAATTTTTTTAACACGTTAACTGCCAAGCACGAGATAACTTATGGTTAGCAATCTATAGCCAGTCGCCAGCCACGAGTTATCTCGGTTTTGACTAACTGTTTTACGGCACCCAGTACGAGTAAACTCGTGGCGTTTGCATTGAAATGTGTGGTGCTGGGCGCTCGTAATAGACTAGTATAACACATTGTGGCGTCATTTTTAAATTATATTTTTATCTTCTTTAGTACAGAGAAAGCAAAATGCAGTGACACAAAAAAAATTAAAAATGTTTTTAGTCCTAACAAAAAGCGGAAAAACATAAACTGTGCCTTAAAAATAGGGATACTTAATTGCTAGTGTTTACAGATAGTTAAGATAATAATATGAAGTTTACAAAAAAAAAATTTTAAAAAATTGTCTAAAAAATCTTGTTTAGTCATTTTTACTTTAGGTGGTAGTCCTTGAAGCAATTTTCCACACATAAGGCTCGTTTTTCTTTACAGACAGGACAGAAATAACGTGTTTCTCGTCGAAGTTTATTCGAAGTACATACACGGCAAGCTCTTGTAGGTCGTTGTTTTTTTTCGGTTGGTGATATACCTTGCAAATAGTGAAAATCCCGCTGCTGTACGCTGCTGGACTTAGGCATTTTATTACCGAGAAGAGTAGACACAAACATCTTCCTAATTTTTAATGATTTTATTCTGCTTCCGGTCGATTTACGAAACAGCAAGTAAGCGTTATGTATATATATTTCGAGAATATGCAATGCAATATTTTTCGGCCATCTAATGGTTTTTCTTAGTGCGCTATAGTAACTTAGAATTTGATCGGACTGATCGATACCTGACATTCCTGCATTGTAGTTCTTTATTATATTAGGTTTCACAGAAACTTTTCCGTTTCTGTTGTTTGTTCTGTTCACATTTCATTCATTAATTGTACTTTGTGCATATTTGAAATCGTGGTTGGGCGCTGCAAGAAACTTCTGCTCGGAGACGCCCGACCACGAGATAACTCGAAAGTTGTTTTTTTTTACAAAAAAAAAATTAATATAACATATAATATTAAAAATTTTCAGTACTGATATAAATTGTAAGCCATTTTGACTAATTATTTCAATTTTGACATAGTGGCATCTGAGGATGGTTTTTATATAAATGTCATGGCAGTCAACGTGTTAAAATACAACTAGCTATTTTCTAAGCTGGATCGAAACAGGAACGTTACCTTTCTCCCAATTTCATTGAGTAACATTAATATGATAACTAAAAATACTCCTGTAACAGTTCCATAGGGACAGTTTTGCTTTCTTGCCGTAAGTAGAATGTAACACAAACACCTACTTCATTGAGAAACATTTTCAGCGTTATTTTGTTATTATGCATTGTTAAAATTAATTTTTTTTATTTGTCGTAATTTTACTTTGAAGTTTCATATACCTTTAGATGCAACACTGCATGCATTATGGTACCAACATTTGTTAATTTAATTATCAGTTTATTTTAAAAACTCCAATTCTTTCATATAGTTCATCTTCAATATAGTATGTCTTCGACAAAACTATAAAATTTTTAAACATTACAAGATACTAAAAAGTAAAACTAAAGCATAGGCGAGGCTTACAAAAATTATTTCATTATGGGAAAACTGATCAAAGATACTTTAAGAATAATTAAATGTTTTTAGCTATAGAAACCAGTCCTTGCAATAACTCTCCGTTCAACACAAGTAACTGTCACAGAATGTAATAGATTGCCTTCGTGAGATCGCTATATATGATTTCTATACAATGTTGAATGGAAATTAGGCCGATTTGATTTCCAAGGTGTTAAATCATGTCGCCCGTCTTGTTGAATATGAATTACTGTCAAGAATTAGATTAGTTTCTTATAATTTCTATAGTTAGCTTACCGATAATATTATACGGTCATTTCACGCTATACAGCTTTTAAAAGGTCCGTAAAGAACAAAATAAAAATTTATTTCTTTCTGGGTAAATAAGACCAGAAATACAAGAATGAAATGATTTTATATTTACATATGCATACACGACTTTTGCGACATTTTCAATTAAAATTTTTAGCTAAAATAAGTCAAGTTTTTTGATTATAAATACACAAGTAATTAAAGTAAAAGTTTCGAAAGAAAATATTTAGTTACATTTAAAATGATACTGTGTATGTAAAAGACTAAACTTAAAATACGCCATTGCATAAGAAAATTTATAGGATCAGTAATAAGCCTAATTTTGATTTTACTTTTACACTTACATATACAGCCAATATGCTTTTAATTGATTGTTTATTGAGAGTACTCTTGTACAACATCTGAAATAATTTTTTAAATTTTTAATTTTTGCTAGAAACTATGAGAAAACATTAATTTGACTGTCACAATAAGTATATTAAATTAAAAAAAAACAAAATTAAAATTTGTAGTTATTTGGTTACAAAATAGTTTTTAATTGTTGAAGAAAATAATCGTATCCATTTAGGTTATGCGCATTTTAAAATCTGTTGCTTTTTTAGTTGTAGTTATACAAAAACTTTTAACAAATCTTGTTATAAATGAATCTTTACCAAATATCTTGTAAATTGAATTCTAATAACATTTAAAATGAATATCTTAACAAGATAACTTATAATTGAAGCTAAAAGCGTGATAACCAAAAAAGGTCAAGGACCTGAAAAAGTAATTTTAAAAAACTGTCATAACACCAACACTTTGTCGCATATTCGTACAAATTCGAGGTAAGAATACATCCAATAAAGGCATCCGTTGATTTAGTGTCCGGTCTGAACCCTTTCATAAATCATAAACCGCAAGACAAATTCCGGTGGGATGCAGACGGGAATGTAGGAAATGCAGAAAATCGAGAAAATGCACTCACAAATCCCTGACAAAGTAGCCGAGTCATCCGACCAATGTCAACGGGTCTAACAATATCATTACTGGACAAAAATTATGAATGACTTTGAACTTTAAAATCCCTTTGAACGTCAAGTATTATATTGTTATAACTAAATACTAAATTTGGCGGTAAATTTCTTAAGTCGTTATTTAATTAATATTTATTTTTTAATCTAATTTTGACCAGTCGTTACTTTGCAATAGTTGACTTATTTTTGCGATGTTTAAAGTTTACTTTTTAATTGTCTTCTATTACATTTAAGCCATTGGTAATTTATTTTCATTTCTAACACTTAACACTTAGAACAATTAAATTCTTAATTATACAGTTCATCATATAATTATAATGTAATATTTATACATTGTAGATTTATAATTACGTGCCAAGATAATAATACAGAGTACCGTGCTGGCTTCGACGAGAATTAATAAACGAAATCATATAAAAATTACTTTAATTATTATGTTCTTTCAACTACATTTAAAATGACTTGGTATGCCTATAAGTGACCAAATCTAAACCACGCTCTGGGGTCTAAGATTATAAGATAAATTTATAGGCTAAACATATTGTTTTTACTAAAGTCTTGGAAAAAGTAATTATGTCCATTTAAGTTATGCATATTTTAAATTTTATAATTTTTCTTAGTAGTACTTTTAAAAAGGTTGTAGACACTGTTTATATCCGAAGACCTTTGGATTTAAATAACTGTTGCAGTATTCATTTCTGGAGTAACCTCAGCATTTTTATAGTAAGAGATTTTTATTAAGTATGATTTATGAGATTTTTTTAGAAGCTTTTTAGTTTTATTAGTTCTTTTTTTACTTTTATTATTCTGTATACTTAAACAAAAATCAAAACAAAAAATTAAATAGAATATAACTGAACTTTGTACAGTAAAACAATTTATGCACCGCTGCACTATGTGGCGTAATCCAGTGTAAAACAAGCCATATTACGGTTCTATAAATCATCAGGGTGGCCCCTTTGACATATCACTTGTCGCATGAGAGTAAATCCGGCTATAAAAGGGCTTTACGAGAGAGCAGGAGGCCCTGTAAAACGTCATGTAACTCGACGTTTTTATGTTTTTATATGTCTGGATATCAGACGTAAATATTGACCGAAGAGTGCTGCAAAAAACAAATCCAGAGATATAGCTGGTTAATGAACTGAGTAAGCATAGGTTTAACTATTTTAATAGAGCCTTGACTGTTATAGGTTTGATCATGCCTACTTATTTAAATATAATATGAATAATAAGAGAGAAATATTCAAAGCACTTAATTTAACAAAGTACCTAATATGTAAGGCGCTTATTTTCTTTTAAAATTATCAATAAAATGACTTTAATAACCCTAATTATTTCATCTAAACTCTTAAGCAATTTACGTCATGCTAATTGATATATCAGTTTCAAATAATATTTTGCTTCTATTAATACCCACAAATCTTTAGAAAATGTTTAAATAGTATATAAATATTGCCGACTAATTGCTTGTCTGCGGCTTTTATTTAATTAATGATCGATTTAAATTATCTAAAAAAAGAAAGTCAAGCAGCGAGATAATTTAATTGGGTTTGACCACGACCTTGTTCAACGTTGTTAAATTAGTCTATAGAGATGGGCAAAATTTATTGTGTGGATAATAAAGTATTTTTTTATTTTCATATTTTAAAATGGAATAAACATGAATTGGAAGATTATTAAGGCTCCTTGTTAACCATCCTGTTTTAATATTTATTAAATAATATATAGATTAGCACAATCTTTCTTTTATTTTCAGAAAAAATTGTATATTATTGCATTGCAACCTTCATCTGTCGAATCAAATTTGAAATAGTTAAGAAACAACTTAATTTAGGTTTCAACCATATTATGCCGAAAATTTATTCAAATTCATAATAAGCGGGTCATACAAATATATCTCAGGCAGTTTATATAGTTATAATTTAATAGGTCTTTGAATTTCCCAATATGCAGTCGTAAAAATGTTATTACTCGAGGATTTATTTACAGTATATGTAGTATTTTTCTGTTTTCATAATATAGTATTTAAATTCAAATTCAAAATACTTCATTTGCCTCTGAAAAGAAAAATAATTATAACTAAAAACTAATTGCAAAAAGAATCACATAGTTTTCTTAGACAACAAGGATAATATCGCGATTCTTAAAACCGCTGACACCTGTCATTAAGTATGCCAGGAGTGATACAACCCTAATACTTCTACTACTACTACTACTAATGCTTAATTACGTTTAATGAACTTATAAATTAGAAAATTTTGTCTGATAGTACTCCACAAAACAAGAAAGGACTGATCTGCGATATCCGAGAGGACCTTCGGGAACATTGAGAGGTTCTTAACACGTTGACTGCCAGACGTATATCAGAACTTGGGTCAGGTGCGCCGGGAGTGTTTTATTAATTTTGTTTTCTAATAAGTAGATTTTAGATCCAAATATAGTAGCAAGAGACACTTTTTTTGTATTTGACCTTGTTTAGAAGCATGTATTATATGTATACACGCGGCGCAGTATTATTTTTTATCAATCTGCGCCGTGTGTGTAAAATACTATACACAACCGCTAAAATTTATACATTTGCCTGTCCAGGTAAACCACCAATATGTGTTGAATGTTTTTTTGTAATTCATAAAACCAAATTAAAGTAATAAAGGGGTTTTCCATATTTTTATCAATTATGCCATTTTTTCCACAATGTTTTAAATATTTGGTGTATTTTTCCATTAGTTTAGAAGTAATTTTTAGTTATCTAGTTATCATCTTCTATTTTTTTTTAATAAAACATTTTCCAATTTACTTTATGTTACATTTCCTAACCTAAAATGCGGTATTGTCTTACTAAAAAACAAAGAAATTCATATCCAACTTAGACCCGCATTATTGGGCACTTTTTTGCAATGCAAAATTTAAAACAGCTATATTTTCAAGAAATAGAAAAATATATTCACGCCAATTACATTATATGTTAGTCCTACCCGGACAAATAGAGAACTCATAAGAAATACACGTAATGTGTGCGTAAATCGTATACACGCGGCCTGCAGTCATCAATAGAACTATGTATATATTTTATACACATGGCGCCAGTGACACACACGCTGTGTATAATATATATACACATGGCAGTCAACGTGTTAAGTATATATATATATATATATATATATATATATATATATATATATATATATATATATATATTATAGCATTTAAAAAAAATGTATATTTTAATTTTAAAAACATTGGCGTTTTATTGTGATTCTAGCAAAAGTTTTTTTATATATTTTATAATTCTTTTTTGACATATTTTTAGTACTCATTGAGAGATTATTCCATAAAACTGTGGCATTATATAAAAAAAGCATAAAAATTTGCTGCTCGGTGACCACGAATTTTAAATATGTGTGTATTCCTAGTATTATAATTATGCGCAAATGAAATAATATTTTTTTAAATATAAGGTGGTTTTTGGATTTTGATAAGTTTTGTCTATAAGATATCGAGTAAGCAAATCGCATGCACAAGTTCTGTAATTTTTAAATTTTTCTACAAGATACAACAGAATTCGAATTAGAATAAACAACATCTCCATAATCAAAGAGAGAGATTACAAGGGATTTCCAAAGTAAATATTTCGTTTTTGAGAAAAGATTTTTTTAATCTAACATACGCCAGTTTTAATTTATTATTGATTTCGCTTTTAAATCTTAGTTCGCCGTCCATAAACATTCCTAAAGTTTTTACCTTATCAGTAATTGATATTAAAACATTTCCAATTTTAATATTTACATTATTCTTGACAAGCTCTTTAATCCAAGCATTTGCATGACAGATTACTTAAGAATAAGAGGGATTGATTTTTAAATTGTGTTCTTGAGCATATAGAGAAATATTATTTAAATCAGTATTTATATTTAATTCTGATATTAATATTAGAGTTTAATGGTAAATACAGTTGAGAGTCATCTGCATACTGAATAATTTGAGAGTGTTTTCGTAATTTGTTCACGTCAGCAATATAAATTGAAAAAGTAATGGTAATAGAATTGAACCTTGAAAAAAGCCTTTTTTATTTGGCTGAATTTTAATTTTATAATACTGTTTCTATTTTCTATACAACAAAATCGACCAGAAAGGTAACTTTAAAATAATTTAATGGTACTACTCAAAAAACCAGTATAATCTAATTTGGAAAGTAATAAGTTGTGATCTATAGTGCCAAAGGCTTTAGTATAATCTAACAAAGTAATATGTCTCGTTAAGTCTAATATCATCTAAAATTTTGACAAGGCATGTAGTGGTGCTAAAATTTTTCCTAAAACTTATCGGTAAATGCAGTTATTTGGTTATATAAAAATTTATTATTTTTAATAAGACTGGCAAAATACTTACTAGCCTAAGATCTATTTCTTCTTTTGTGTTGCTTTTTTTAATATTGGCTTGATAATAACCTTTTTTCAGCTATCTGGAAAATTGATTAGGATATCAATACACTAAGACAAGTATAATCTTAATTCTTGTATGGAAATGTTATTTTTGTCCTACTGCATATGTCTTGATTTTATTTACTACTTTTTTATAATGTTTAACTGGTTTGCGGATTTTTAGAGTTCTTTCCCAATCTTTTGTGTCATTTGATTATAGTATCAAATTAGACATTCACCTGCATATATAGGATAATTAAGAAATTTGATAATAAAATGAGATCCTACTCTAAATCAACCAGTTTTTCAGTTAATCCTTCTTTTTCTGTATCGTATATTTTTTTTAATATTCAAATAATATTTTAAATGAATTTGGAAATATTCTTTCTAATAGTATTAAATTCATGGATTTTTTTTAATCACTGAATGCAATTCTAAATTAATCTGGTGATCTAGAAAAATATTTTATCTGCTAAGTTATGCTTTTTTTAAAAATTGTGGTCGCAAAAAAGAAAATGTGCTGGCACCGCATCATTGCATATGTACTATATCTTTATGAAATAGCTAGTTTTAAATGCAAATAATATTCTAAAAAATATCTGTATCAGATACCAAGTTTTCCTAATAATTGGACGTTAACTGTACCAAAATAGAATGTTATCATGCGAATTCTCATTAGTCTATAAATTATAATTGTAAAAAAATATGATGGCATTTGTCAAAAAATATTTTTAATAATGGAAATCAAAATCAAGATTTATAGTACTATTGGCAGAAAAAAATTTTATTTAAAATCGTCGGAAAGTAATGCTTGGGGCTATAAAACGCTTAAGAAAAATCGATATAAATGCTAAACACTTGATAACCAGTTTTTGTCGTAAGTGCTCAGCAGTTAACACAGAAACAAATAGAGCATTATTTTTAAGAATTATTGACTGATGCATGACATCAAATACTCCTCTAGTTATAAATGTCGCTGGACTTAAAAATCTCTTAGGTGTTTCTATTTTCCAATATATAGAAATAACTCCTCTTTTCTTTGAAAAAATATAAGAAAAAAAATATTCTAAGTAATGTAGGAACCTGTTTAATTGCAGTAGAGCAGAATGCAGATCGATCAGGTCCAAAAAGACTTATGACACACAACAAGAATAGCATTAAGAATATGTGTTAACCCCATTAAAAACTATTATATATCCTAATAGTGAAGAAATAGTCCATACTTGCAGTGGAGTCGTAGATTAAGGTAAAATGGAAATCCTGCAGTCTCCTCCCACTTATTTATTAAACATTCAGTATTTTAAAATTTCCGACATGTTTCGGTGTCCATCATCAGGGGATATTAAAGGGAATACTAAGTAGTTCCAAACAAAAAACAAAAAGACAAACAGACACAGAAAAAAACTTAAAAAATTAATATAAGGTACACTTAAAAATTTTAAAAAATAATAATAAATAGAGGGTTTTTTGACATGAAATCAAACCCTGGGGTGTATATCTGATATCAATTTTAAATCTTTATAAGTGTACCCTGTATTTATTTCATAGGTTTTTTTCTCTGTTATCTTTTTGTTTTTTTGTTCGAAACTATTTCCTTTTAGTATCCCCTGATGATGGACACCACTGTGTCCGAAACATGTCGGGAAATTTAAAAAACTTAAAGTGTAATAAATAAGTGGAGGGAGGCTGCAGAATTTTTATTTACCTTTTATACAGGGTGTTTCTTAACCTATACGCATAAACTTGGGAAATTATTGCTAATGATAAATAATGACTAATAGTGAAAAAAAAATTAAGTAAAATATTTTTAGTTCAAATGAGGAACTAATGGACATGTAACTGGCATACGGGGAATCAAGACAAAACAGTGTGGCTGCAACTAATCTTAATGCACAAAGGTTTCCTCATAGGTATTATCCGTCGCGTGAAGCTTTTTTGCGTGTGGTTCAGAGAGGTAGAGAAACTGGAAATTTGCGGCCGAGGCCAGGGCAACATGGTGGAGCCATTAGACCTAGGCGCATTTTAAATCTGGACAATTTGATTTTAGATATCATCGAAGAGCATCCTGACATAAGCACTAGAACAATTGCAACGCAATTTGGATTATCACCAGTCACAGTTTGGCGAATTTTAAGGCATGAATTACTGTATCCATTTCACGTCCAAAGGGTACAAGCTCTACTTCCAAGGGATCATGCGCCTCGAGTAAACTTTTGCGAGTGGTTGTTACATCAGCAGCAGTTAAACCCAAACTTTACCAGGAACATTTTAGCTACGGATGAAGCAATTTTCACACGCAATGGTATTCAGAATTTTCGCAACACGCCTTTTTGGGCAGTTGAAAATCCGCATGCCATTCGGCGAACAAACTTTCAACAACGATTTTCAGTAAATGTCTGGGCTGGAATTGTAAACGGAATACTTATTGGCCCTTTCATTTTGAATAATCGTCTAGCTGGTGCACTTTATTTACAATTTTTGCGACAAAATTTGCCGGTACTCCTTGAAGAAGTCCCTCTTCACATTAGGCAGAATTTGTGGTTTCTTCACGATGGTGCGCCACCACATTTTGCGCGACCAGTGCGACGGCATTTGGATCGAATGTGCCCCGAACGATGGATAGGCCGAGGTGGTCCAATTGGATGGCATCCTCGATCACCCGACCTTAATCCGCTTGACTTTTATTTTTGAGGCCACCTAAAATCTCTGGTGTATGTAACCAAAGTTGACAATGAACAAGAAATCGGATATTTGCTGCCGCCGAAGAAATTCGACTACAACCTGGATTAGCTGCTGTCTGCAACTCTTGGATTAGGCGTGCTCAATTAGGTATTGAAAGTCATGGAAATAACGTCGAAAAGTTACTATAATAGTTAAATAAACATTTATTTTGGAGAATTTACGTTTTTTTTAAATTTTAATTAATAAGTCGTTTATCTCCGTAACTAAAACTATTTTACTAAATTTTTTTTTCACTATTAGTCATTATTTGCCGTCAGCAATAATTTCCCAAGTTTATGCGTATAGGTTAAGAAACACCCTGCATAACTAATGAAACATGCAATAATTAGGATTTGCAGATATGTACATATATCTGTATTGGAATAAATCTTCAAACAGATTTATTCCAATATAACACATGGCAGAGAAATGTGTTATGGAATGTTTATCCGAGGTGGGGTAATCATTTATATGCATAACTTTAGAGTGTTGACTAAAAGTTTTTTTATGGCGACCGTATGCTTCCAAAATATACATAGATTCAAAAGTGCATCACCCTACATTTCCGAAAGTTTTTTATCGGTAAAAATAGATTAAAAACTTGTTTAATTAAATTAAATAAACAAATAAATTAAATTAATTAATTAGTTTTAATTTAGAAATCAAATAAAATGTTATTACTCTTAAGAAATTTTTTTACAATTATAGGGTTTTTAATGCAAATTAAAATTAATAAATTGATTTTTTTTCCTAATAAAGTAACTCAAGAAAATTTTGTTTTGTTTTTTTTTTGTCGTATTACCACATACTCTCTATCAGATTGGACATATGCTGTTAAGAAACATTGTGTCAGTCTTTCCGAGCAGCAAGAATAAGCACTTTTATAATTCTAGGTGGGTGCTGTGCGCTGACACTGCCCTCGAAAGCAGGTCTTATGCATATTCTATGGGATTCATGTCTAGCGATAGTGCGTGCCAGTACAAACGATTGATGCCTTCCGATTCCAGATACTCATTTACAGCTCTAGTACGGTGATGTCGGGCATTCTTATCCATTAAAACGAAAGCCTCACCACTAAATAGCTTCTCGCCATAGTCTGACGTAAGGGTATAGAATGAATTTTCACCAGTTATTGTACCTTGAATATATATTAATTCTGTGCGACTATTAGATATGATACCAGCCCAGAACATAGCACTTCTTTCTACAAAGGGTGATAAGGGGCAAGCTGGGCGGTTTTTGTTGGCTTGCTCCATACCCGTATTCGATGATTATCCTGCACCAAAGAAAGAATCCTGTTTTGTCAAAAATACAGAGTTTCAAAATTCTGCAGGTAAAGCCATGTGCTCTTGTGCATACTATAATCGACGAACTTTGTGCTCAGGTTGTAGTTGGTATTCTTAGTGGTTGGCGACACCTCAAATTTGTCTTCGCCTCCGCAATGAAGAGACCGATACTTGAGCTCTCAAAGCATCACGCATATCTGCTTATAGTGCTGGTATTACCATACCTAGGTTTCTTTGGATAATTAAGTGATTATAGAGCTTTTGCTCTTGATTAGTTACATTCGTTCTACTGCTTCTCAATTTATCATCAATAAAATAATTCTAGAGATAGTGATTCCAAGTGCGAAACACATTAATTTGAAAGAATTCGTCCATTTCGCTCAAAACATAAAGTATTGGTCCCACAATCCATATAAAGTTAATTATCAAACCGGTTATATGTTCCGCTTAAAGAATTTAGCAGCATCAGATCTGGACGGAACTATAATTTAATTATAGTTCTTTGGTAACGTGAAGGTGTATTACTGGTCTGCCACCGCCCAAAGTTTATTTTCTTGCCTTGTTTAAAGCACATTAATTTGCCAAACCCTAACTTTATTAGCCACGCACCTTTGAGAGTGGCCTTCTATAAGTAAGGCCACTACTCTTGCACAGTCAAGACTTGTCGAGGCATTTTTTCACGTAAACTCGTATACGTAAATTATACGTAAACTCGTATAAACTCTCACGTTACTGTCTTGATCTTAATAATGAAACTTACAAAAAAATATTCTTTACATTTTTATCGGAAAACAAATATGGGACGAATACAAAAGATAAATATTGATTAATAGGCCTACAAAAAATTGCGGATGTTTAAGAATTTCTTCGTATAAAAACAAGGGAACAAAACTTTCGAAACTATATTTATTTGGGGTTGATTTTGGAGCCCAGATTAAATTTTCGTTGTATTAGTTCTTTAACTTGTACAATTCTATAAATTTTCATCAATTCGATATTTAATTCTGAAGGCAATAAAAAGAATTTCCTATTGTTTTTATTTTTTTTATTTAGCTCTCCAAAGTTCTGGAGGGAACTAGCTCGAAAAATTATTTATATTTGTTTTTTAAGTTTTTATAGGATCATAAAGATCAACTGTATCAGAAATAATAATAATCTTTATTTAGAATAATAAGCTACATATAGAACCAACAATTTATTCATAAATCAGTAAAAATAAGAATACATATAACAATAACCATAATTTTTATATACCTAATTCAATTAAATATTTTCTTCAGCAAGAGTACCATATCTCAGAATACTATACAGAGTACCATATACCTAAGCAATAAATGTGTCATAGTCGCAAGAACTGCTAAATACGCCTTTTTTAATTAAAATGATCGAGATATACATTTCCATAGAAATATGTACAAAAGGTTAGGACTTTTAAAAAGTAAACTAACGCTTATACAATTGATAGGTATACTGACTAACTATTCTAAAAATGAATAAAAAAATACCAAATTGTATATAAAACTGTATATTAGAATAATCCATTTAAAAACACCTTCTTTAGTTATAATATGACAATTTTAGAATTACTCTATACACTGCATTTATTTATAAATTTTAAACAATAAATTAATTAAAACAGTAGCATGACATAATAAGTTCTGGAGGGAACTAGCTCGAAAAATGATTTATATTTGTTTTTTAAGTTCTTATAGGATCACAAAGATCAACTGTATGAGAAATAATAATAATCTTTATTTAGCATAATAAGCTACATATAGAAACAACAATTTCCCCATAAATCAGTAAAAATAAGAATACATATAACAATAACCATAATTTTTATATACCTAATTCAATTAAATATTTTCTTCAGCAAGAGTACCATGTTTCAGAATACCATACAGATTACCATATACCTAAGCAATAAATGTGTCATAATCTCAAGAACTGCTAAATACGCCTTTTTTAATTAAAATGATCGAGATATACATTTCCATACAAATATGTACAAAAGGTTAGGACTTCTTAAAAGTAAACTAACGCTTGTACAATTGATAGCTATACTAACTATTCTAAAAATGAATAAAAAAATACCAAATTGTATATAAAACTGTATATTAGAACAATCAATTTAAAAACACCTTATTTCATATTTATATGACAATTTTAGAATTACTCTATACACTGCATTTATTTATAAATTTTAAACAATAAATTAGTTAAAACAGAAGCATGACATAATAAGAATAAGCACATCTCTACCGATACCGAATACAAGATAAACCATCTTATAACAAAAGAAAAAGTATGTACTATAAATATGAAGAAATGCCAGCAGAAATGGTGCCATGTATTTGCCGAAAGATTAATTAATGTTATTATTAGAATTAATTATTAATAATTATTATTGTTCTTGTAGATATCATAACATGAATTATTACGAAAGTTTACAATGATAAATAAGGGTGAATATTTTAGTATGCAAATCGGGCTTTTTAAGCATAAATATAAATGTTACGTGCAACATCTGAAGGTCTTAAAGAAGGCTCTATTAAAGTTTTTTTTTTTTATTATTTGTTTATATGTTATAAAAGTTCGATTTTTTTTACTTACGTCATGTCTAGAAAATTGCCTTTTTAGGATTGCCTTAGGATCTCATTTTTGAAATTGGTTGGATATTTTTAAAATGGAGTTTTTTAAAAAACAAGCTATTATTAATCCTATAATTAAAAAATTTTCAGAGTGAGATATATAGGGTCTACCAATAAGAATGATATAAGTTTAAATTGCTAAAAAATAAAAACGAATTGGTTAATTTCTATGATTAATGTTTCATGTTGTAGTTTATTATGTAACATTATGTTTTAAACAAAATATCATTAAGATATCCACCTCGGCTATGGCGGCAGACGTTTAGACGATGAACCCAATTTTTAATCACTTTTTCTAACAAGTTGCGCTGAATTTCGCGAATAACCCTAGTTATGTTAACTTTCAACTCATTGATGGTTTGAGGATTGTTAGTATACACCTTCGATTTTACATATCCCCAAAGAAAAAAGTCCAGGGGAGTAAGATCACAGGACCAAATTATTCGATGTTCAAAACTCTCTCTTAATAAATTAATTGTGACTCGGGCGGTGTGTGATGTTGCTCCGTCCTATTGAAACCAATTCTGTTCGAAGTCTCCACCATCAATTGCAGGCCAAAAAAAGTTTGTTATCATGTCGCGGTAGAGCTCTCCGTTGACTGTCATAGTACGCCCCCCTGCATCCTCAAAAAAGTATGGACCGATAATTCCACCGACATGCAAACCACACCACACAGTCACTTTTAACGGGTGTAATGGCACCTGTACTAATTTTTGGGGATTGTTCTGACACCAGAAGCGGCCATTTTGCGTATTGACAACGCCACTAAGACATAAATGGGCTTCATTTGAAAAGATGATTTGTTTCCCAAAATCGGCATTTTGTTCCAACTGCAACAGGGCCCAGTCGGTAAACGTTCTTCGCAAACCATGGTCGGTAGGCTTTAATTCTTGAGTTATAACCATCTTATATGGATGTAGGCCTAAGTCTTCCTTTAAAATGCGCCACAAAGACATTGGTGAAATGTCTAATTGCTGAGAACGGCGCAAAACAGACACATTGTTATTCGCGTCAACACTTTCTCTTGCAGCGGCGATATTTTCAGCGGTCCTTGCACTTTTTTATCGCGTTGGTGACTTATTATCTAGAAGAGTGTACTCCCGTTCAAACCCATTAATTGTGCGCCTTATTGCAAGCCCAGAAGGCCGTCCACGGTGGCCAAAATCTTCTCTAAGAGCACGACAACAGGCTCCAACTGATTGTGCATCTTCGTAATACCTTTTCACGATAGCTATACGTTGCTCTTGACTTAAACGATTCATGATGAAATGTCAAAGTATACTTAACACAACTGACGCTTCATCCGCGTTTTGACACATACCATTTTGCGTACATGGCCCACTAAACTTCTATCACTTCTATTGGTAGACCCATTAAATGACGTTCTTAGAAATAATTTATTTATAACACATAATGCAGTTATACTGTTCTGCCAAAGGAAAACTATTTTTTTTCTTAATTTTAATTGACGCAATTAAACATTAATAATATAATTTTTTGTTAAATATTAGAGAAAAACGTGCTGTTTTAAGAATTTTTTATGCATTTTACATTACATAACCTATTCCGCATTTTATATTAATTCTTTCATAAATATGATATTAACAATAACAACAACAGCATATTTATAAGTCATTTATAAGTCATAATAAATTAGTTGTGACATGTATTACTTTAAGTCAATAATGAATATGTGCATTAGTGCAGTCAAAGTTTATCATATTTAAAATTTGTTTAAATCTTTTATTTTCGGTTAATCGTAAAAAGCTTAAAACAAAAAATGCATATCTGCCCTGTCGTTCGTAAAGAGCTCTGCAATGAATTTCCTGGCTAAACTTGGAAAATTATTTAGAATTTACTTTTTAGGAGTGAAACTCAAGTCTCCCTCCACAAATACTTATTAAATATTTAGTTAACTTAACATTCTCTACATGTTTCGGACACAGTGGTGTCTATCATCAGGTGGTAAAAGTTTTACAATTGGTAACAGGCACACGCCCCAAGGTTAGATTACATATCAAAAACCCTCTATTTATTATTATTATTTTTAATTTTTTATTTTTATTTGTTTACACAGAATGTAATGTATGTAGTGAATATTAAGTTAACTAAATGTTTAATAAATAAGTGGAGGGAGACTGAAGAATTTTCATTTTACCTTAACCTATGACTCCACTGCAAGTATGGACTATTTCTTCACTATTAAAAAAAGTGTTAAGCTTAGCGTCCTCTTACTTTGTCCTCGTAAATTGTATAGCTTTGCTTCTGATAATTCAATTGTATATAACTTAATTATCTTCTTCCTATGTCTTAAATTCTTCTATGAAACTCACAGGTTAGCCAGAAAATTAAATTAAAAATTTCTTCTCAATAAAAGGTTCGTAAAAGTTTAGAAGACTTTATTTTAAAAGAAACATTTTAATTTATCTCTAGTTTATCAGACGGTTTCGCAACAAAACTTTACCGCTGCCTTGTATACTCTGAAAGATTTAAAAAGAATAATATGCGATGCAGCCTTTATATTTTTCGGATATCACAAATTGAAGAAGCAATTTTGATTGAAATAGATAACTATTGAGAAATTACTAGGCTACAAAGTAACTTTTATCAATACTATATAAATACTTAGCTTAGCTTAGATCCGCTGCCTAGCTTTTATGAGTAAAGTTATCAATTATAATTCTAAATTGATTCTTATATGCCTGATGATTGATTCTTATATTCTTATATGAGGTTGTAATGGCAAGCTGTAGGCAATAAAAAATGTAAATCGTATCCACGATTAATTTTATAAGTGAGGCCACTAATACCCTGCCAATATACTAGATAGTCAAAAATATTTAAAAAAAAATAGTTAATTTTTTTTTGAAAGAAGTCAAACCCTCCGTAAAGCCGTAAACATGAATGTTGAATAAGGTTTTAAAAACAGTTTCTAAACTTGCAAAAACCAGATCAATTATTTAGTTCAAGGATTATTTAGCAAATGAATAAAATAGAAGAAAAAGAGAAGTAAAAGGCTTAAACACTAACAAGGCTACAGGCCCTGAAGAAATACCGCCAATAGTATTAAAAAAGTGTGCGGTCATGCGGTACACCACTGTTGTGTAAACTATTTTGTCAATCATGCAGAAGAGCTCTTATTCCTAGGGACTGGAACCTTGCGCAGATTCAACCGATACTCAATAACGGGAAAAAGATAGTGCCTATTAATCCAAATCCGAAGCTTTAGTCCCATTAATTGCCAAGATAATGGAGAAACTTTTCAACCAGCAAATTTTAAAATACTTGGAGTCCAGAACCATCATTAGCGATCATCACTATGGTTTACAAAAACACAGGTATAGTAAGGATCTGTTGGCCTATGTTAGGAATTTTTGAATCGAGGCTATTGAGAAATATGCTGAATCTTAATCTATGCTGAACACCTCTGGCATAACTTCTAATCCAATTTACAGCTTTGCTGATGACAGTTTACTGCTGTCTTCCTTTAAATTCCAACTAGATGACTTTAGCAAATACCCAGTGCCATAGGCGTCGCCAGGTAAGAACTATTAATGCCGGCCTTAACATCATTTTAAAGTGATGTAAAAGTGGTAACTATATTTTTTTTGTTAATAGTTATAATAAGTAATAAAAGAATACGTTATTTCAAAACCCCAAATTTAAAACGGACTTGATTCTTATTAGAAATATTTCTAAATTTTCTGTATTTATGCTGACTCTTCACTTTGATTTATGTTAATAAATTTTTTTCAACAGTAAATAAATATTCTAAATATCTACCAAAATCTAAACATTAATAAATTTAACCAAAAAATCCGTTAATTGATACAAAAAGTATTGAAAAAAAAATTAGATGATTCTGAAAAATCCCTATTCTATTTTTATTCATCAGAAAGACCAAAACTATTTTAATTAAAAAGTAAAATTTAGTTTCTAAGGTATTATTAGATTTTGTAATTTTTTTTACTAATTTTAGCTTTTCTTGTTAAAAAATATGATATTCAGAAAAAATTCATTTTTTATTTTAGTTTCACATCCTAAATATAAATAATAGGACTTTGCAAAAAAATTAACACAAGAACTAACAGATTATAAAATTAAAAAACTTGATAAAAAATAAGTAAATATGCTTTAAATAGACCAGGATTTAAACATTAATTATTTTAAAATTATTGCACAAAATTTAAAACTTTACATTCAATTAACAAAAATATGATAAAATATTCACGTACCTTGTTCAGCAAATGAAATAATCTCACTGGTTCTTCCATAAAAATCATCTACGTCTACAGTTTCCATATTATTCCTAATTTTCTCACTAGTCGTTGGAAACTCTTCTTCCTCAATTTTGCTAAAAAAATCCCCCTCCTCCGCCCTACTCAAAGTTTCTAAGACCACCTCCCTAGGAAGACTATGCGTCACATTAGGTTTCGCACTCAAGCCCAACTTTTGCAAAATTTGCTTTTTTATTGCTTCCAGCCTTAACTTATCGGACTCTATCCTTTCCTTATCTTTATCATGTTTATTATATAATAAACAATTGGGACAACCTAGGGAGGCCGCTTTGGCGGCATCATTAAAACCCGAAGGGTTCTTTTCGATTTGATTTTTCATATGATGATGTCGTAACTTTTCTCCATTAGCCATACTAGAAGACACAGTGCCAATCGCTGTACTACAAAGCAAATAAAGACAGGACACCATGACTGTCCAAGATAGAGTTCTTCTGTTATAGTAGTTTCTATAAACAGCCATTTGTTAAGTTAAGGGGGACGGGGGGATGGCTCAAAATTTAAAAACAATTAGTTAATTATCTAATTAATTTAATTATTAAGCTATTCCATTATTGCCTAACTACGCCATGCCAGGGGCATCAATTAATCCCTCTACCGCGTGTGGCCGTAGAAATTTTTTCTGCCCCCCATCGAGTAGTAATTTCGTAGACGCACCACCAAGACCAGCGTTTCAAACTTCATCATCGTGATTTGGATAAATCTATTGACACAAATATACACAAAAATTAATTTCACTATTATAATTTCATCCAATAATAGCAACCAAAGAATTTTTAAAAAATCCGAAGAGCGCGAAAAGAGTCGAGAATGTCTTCTTGGCGCGACGATCGTGAGGACGCGATCGCGTGTCGCTGCATACGGCGATTGAATAGCAACTGACTATATCATCGCACGAACATGGCTCTTTCTTGCCTTTTCCAACTTTTGAATCTGTGCATTTTTCTGGATTGCGGAAAACTCGATTGTCTCGACTCTAGTTTTCTTTTCTAGGAGTTGCTTAGATAGATAACTCGCAGCCGATCTATGAGAAATCGGGGTTGATTGGGAACCGATACGAAAACTTTGTTTTTTGAGAACTGGTCAGTGGCCCTAATATGGTTATGTTATTACAGCTATTGGAAAATGTTATTAAATTTATAGATTTAAGGATTTAATTAAAATAACATCGATATTTTTTACATCGCTTTAGTATTAAGTTAAATATATATACTTGTATGCCTCATATTGATACGATATCACGGGTAATTTAATTATTTAAAGTTAATATAGTACTTGTAAAAAAAGTTTTAATATTACTAAAAATATTCAAGAAACTAAGCATTTATGCATTTGACTAAATAATTTTTTTTAATGTGTATAATAATATACATAGAATATCAAATAATACTGATTAAAATAAACAATCAAAAGAAATATATATTTTTAAAATATATGTTCTTTATTAAGAACTAAAAATAAAATAAAACTTGAACCCGCTATATCTAATAAGTAAGCTATATACCGGATGACATAGGAAAAAGGGAACACTTAGTAACTTTTTTTGTCAAGATAAACAAATGAAATTTGGTATATCGATAAAATAGTTATAAGGGCATCTTTTGACATATTCTGTTATTTTCGGTCACTTCCAGTTTAACAGAAAGTGACACTAACATTTTTATTTTAAATAGGACAATTGGTATATTATTAAGTATTTTGAGAGAAAATAATATTCTGAGAATAATAATACCACATTTGCTCCTTTTTATTTAATACCCATAGAAAAAATCTTTTTTTTTTTTAAATTTTGGAATAGGGTGCCATAAATGCATTTAAAATTTTAATTTTTAATTAAGTAATCACGGAAAAATAATTTTCATTGTATTTTATTAGTTAAATCTTTTACACGCCTGTTTAAAATTTACAGTATTTTTAGTATTAACTTAATTTTTTTAAAGAGCAACTGATTATGAACAACCACTTTTTAAATGCAGTTTTTTAAAAATACAGTTACTTTCAAATATTAGTAACTACAAAAATTCTTTTATAAAACTGCTGTAAATTCATTTGAATAACAAATAATAACTTGAACTTGTCAAGATATCATTTATTGAAAAATTCAAGAACGCTTTAAAACGCAGCCCCCTATTCAAGAAATCAAAGACTTCTATGTATGCTGTGTCTATTAATTAAATGCATTTATTTATATGACTTAATTTTTTTTTCTTGTGGGATTAATAATCCACGAATTCAAAAAATTATCATATTAAATTATTGGGAAAAAAAACCTTATTTTAAAAGTGGTTGTTCCCAATAACTTGCTAAAAAAAAGAAATAAGTAAATATCAAAATGACTGGTTTGGACATTTTAAATAGGCATGAAAAATATTTAAGTCATAAAATGGAATAAAAACGAATTTTTCGTGATTACTTGATTAAAACTTTCAACGTACTCATGCCACCCTATTTTAAAATTTAAAAAATGATTTTTTCTCTAAGTTTAAAATAAAACGTAGCAAATGCAGTATCATTGTTCTCAGAATATTATTTTTTATCAAAATACGTAATAATGTACCAATTGTTACATTTAAAATAAGAAAGTTAGTGTCAACTGAATAACAACTGAATATCTAAAAAGATGCTCTTATAACAATTCCATCAATGCATCAAATTTTGTTTTATTTATCTTAAAGAGTAAAATGATTATTAAGTGTTCCCTTTTTCCTGTGTCACCCGATATATATACAAAGTGTCTAACTGTGTCGATCGCGGCTATATGTTGGGAACTGTCAATCATTGGAATTTTTTTGACAATATAAAAGTGGCCAAGAGAAAACAATATTGAAAGTGTAATTGTATAAACGGCTATAAATTTAAAAGACTTATGTTATTATAGCTAATGGAAAATGTTATTAAATTTATAAATATTTTTTACATTGCTTAAATAATTATTTAATCAAATATTAATACTTGTATGCTTCATGTTGTTACGATTTCACAGAGTAGGTTAATTATTTAAAAGTAAATACAATACTTTCCGTATAAAAACATATATCTAATCAAATCAAAGACGTAATGATTGTAGATGTTTTTTTTTTTCTAAATTTACATATTACTAACAATCTTGAGAAACTAAGCTTTTATACATTTGATTAAAATATTTTATATCGTGAAATAATATCCATAATATCAATTAGTAATGATTAAATAAAACTTCACCTAAAAATTAAATAAAACTATAACACATTATATCTAAAAAGTAAGCTATATATTTATATATACAGAGTGTTGTACGAAGCATGAATCGCGGCTATATCTTGGGACCTGTCAATCGGACATCATTGAAATTTTCTTTCATTATGAAAGTGGCCAAGAGAAAATGCTAGAAATTCTTTTTATGTTTGATAATTGGCTACTAGGGAGTGTAATTAAAGGAACCTTTTTTAAAATAACTAGAAACTTTGGAATATTTTCCATCATTTTGGTCACAGACTCATTAACATTCCGACCGTCATAAACTAAGGAACAATAGTGAATAATATGTGATTGTTTAAATGGCTTTTAAAAAACTTATCCGATTTTATTTCATTTGGGCTTCTTTAAAAGTAAAATGTAAGTACTTCTAAATATTTTATCCAATAGTATGCGAAAGTCTTTAGTTAAATTCGAAGGAGTTATCATTTGAATTAAAAATTGTAATTTAACTTTTTCCACAAAAATTTAAATGTCACGGTGTAATCATAACTTAAAATAGAAAAGCAGTAAATCGAGGCATTGCCGAAATAAGAATTTTTTGACGCCTATTATGGGTATGTCACTTGACATTAATAATTATCAAGTTTTTTTGGTCTATTTGGAACCTTTCTGCGCAGTTTATCTAGGCATCAGACAAATCCAATTTATGTAAAAATTACAACATTTATAAAAATTCCCAATCGTTGGTTATCCTATAAGGAACTACGTAATCTTACAACTTTAATGATAAGAGCCGAAAAAAAAGCTTACCTTAATATCTTTTTCAGATAGAGCAGCACTAAATAAAAGTGACTTAAAATTTAATTGAAGAAAAAAAAATTACAATAATCAAAAATAAAGTAAATAAAATTTCAAAACAGAAGAAGAAATTTTAAAAAATTAGAAGGAACCAATGTAAATGAATTGAATCAATATTTGTTCTATAAATTTTAGAAGTGTAAACCTTAATCAAGATGCATTATTATCATTTTTAAAAAACGGGCCAAATTCGTTTATCTCTATATTGACGATATTTTAAATATAATTCAACAAATTAAATCGAATGCGGTTGGTCTAGACAAATTAAATTTAAGTAATGGAAATTTAAATAAATATTTTCCCAAGCCGCAAAAATATTTTACCAGAAAAACAATCAGATTTTAGACATCTATATCTGCGAAATGGCGTTGATCGAAGTTACAGAATCTATACAAGTTTTTTGATATGGATACAGCTTCTGTTCTTATATTGTGATATTATTCCAAGGCCTTCGATACTCTAAATCATGAAATGTTGTAATAAGTTATATCTAACAAACAGGGTTTGTTTGAAGACTCCATCTTAGATAGAGCGGACCTTCTGGCTGGTGTTTCACAGGGTAGTATTTTAGTTCGCTTTGGTTTTCAATATATATATCTAATGCTTGTAAATCTGTTCCTTATTAACCTTGTTATCATATATATGCTGATGATACCTTATTAATTTGTAATATTGACATACCTAATATTCACGAATCCATCCTAAAATAAATAGGTAGTAATAATATTAGTCGGATAAGACACCCGGTCTATCACGTAAAATGTTTTTATAATTTAATATTAATTATTTACTAGAAATATTTTATTCAATATGTGAAGCCCACATTTTTTCTTTAAACATTTTTTATTTTGCATAATATTGTTTGGGTAATTTTCCTGAAGATTTAGACATTAAAAATTCAAAATATTGCAAGTGAAATGTATTCTTGGTAAGATTATTGTTTGAAATTTATAACTTGACAAAAAAAAGCGTTTTTTTTCCTTTCTTTGTTTCTCAGCTACATTTTTAATTTACTAATAATTTCACCATAAACAAAATTTATATAGTTAATTATTATATTTTTATCTGGTGCAAACCACGGTATTTTTTTAAAAATTCACTGCTCATTAAAAATCGACCAATTTTAATCTAGTTGCCATTAGTGGTCAGAAAAAATCTTTTACTACAATTAAAAAGAACGAAAATATTAGCTCAGGTTAAAGTCTATAATGTGTCACTAAACAGATACATTTGTTTGCCTATTAAAAAAAAATCACACAGACTCATTAACTAGTAGGAAAATATAGCTTTAGGAAAATATTACCAGTGAATAGGAAATATCCAAAGAAATCCAAACCAATCCAAGTAATTTTTTTGTCATTGACTTTTTGAGTTGAACTGAGTTTGACTCATTTTATTAAAGAATTAACTGCTGATTGACTAGTCAGTCAATATTACTTTATTTTACACTATTGGCTAGAAAACATACTAAGGTATAATGGAAAATATACTATAAAATACTTACTACTGTTTTAGTATTTTGTTTAAGTGTTAGAAGAAAAGAAAAAGACCAATAATTTTTTGACAGTTTTTTTGAAAAAAAGCACTACTTTCCATTAGTGGCTAGGAAACACCTTGAGATATAGTGCAAAATATGATCAAATTTTTTCAGTTACCTTTGTCACAACTAGGCTACACCACACCTAAGATATGCATATGCCAGTTGAGTGTAGGTGAGCTATTACTACTTTAGTCGGGTCGCTATAAACCTGGACAGCAGCCACGCTATCCTAGCTTTATTAAATTTGATAGCAGTTTTTTGGTCTGTCGGCAACCACTGTTCCTATTCCAATTTTCTCTAGTATTTTTCCATGCCCAGTTATCTATCTCTTTTATTTAGTCCAAGGTAGAGCTGGGGGCTGATTAGTGGGAGGGAGGAACTTGGCCGCTCATTGCCTTCGCTGTATCTCAGAATCTAACACACTTGGACTGTCTTCCTCTACCCAATCTGTCCAGCGCATCCCTACACGCTTGAACCAGTTTGGAACTGATTTTGGGTGCTTGGATGGCCTTTAAGGCATCCTGGCTGTCAGAGTAAACAATGATTTTGGTCTCCGGCTTTTCTTTGACTTCTTTCCTTATAGCCACTTCCAGAATGAAGAACACTTCTGTCCGCTTAAATGACCATTGAATTCTACCAAATATCTCGCAAGCGCGAAAGCTTATCCTCGAGCAGGTATCCTACATTATACCTGCTTGCTAGGTCAACCTTGAAGAAACTTTCTTGCCATACAATGTCCTCTGGTTTTACATTGAGAGGCAGCAAAATGGGCATTTCCTTCTCCACCAGTTTAATGATGTATGTCCTACTAACCTGGGTAAATGCTGCTATGGGACGCTTGTATATTTAGACAAAGAAAAGAAGAAGTTTTGGAAGTTTAAGGTTTTCGGAGGGACAAAATGTGGCTTTTTCCATTCATTAAAAATAATTAATTATTGCATTTTTTACTGCAGTGAGTTTATTCTTTAATTAAGTAAATTATGATTTTTTTATGCTAGTTTTAAGTAGTATTCTATTAACTTTTAAATACTTAAAATGGTATTACTAATTGAAAATCGATTTGATGTAACATGTAACACACCATGTCTTAACAATTTTAATGTCTTTTCATTATTGCGGCATTAAATTTTATAGCGAAAAGAATCACTATAATTGATTTCTTTAATTTCTTTTTCCTAGATCTTTATTCTTTTCTTTAAAATAACCTATGTCTAGCGATTTTTAAATTGCATATTGTATTTGAAATTGTATCCTTGTTCAAAATATAAGTTCGAATAATTTTTTATTTATAAACTTAACCAATCTATAAGCAAAAAGCTTAAGTTTTACGCAATAGTTTTAAAACTCATTTATTTTAGTATAAATATCATATTTAGGTATATCCAAATATATTTTTTTTATTTTATATTATTACATATAAAAGACCGTTAAAAAGAAATAATAGAATAAGAGCACTCATCTTATTCATACATATAGTTTATCTAGGTTATAATTTTAAAACCAAAACATTGCAATAGATTCCATTGGTTACAGTTTTAGAAAATAGTTACAATCAATGAAAGAAACAGCATTTTTCTGAATAGTATTTTTGAACTGAAAAATATATGCTGCTAAATAATTGAGATTTTAGAAAACATTTTTTAAAATTAGTTTTCTTTTTAAAACATAATAAAACATAATTGGTAATCACTAAGTTTACTGCTAATAACTTCTCGATGGACTATTTAGGCATATGAAGTTGGCCAATTTTTTTTTATAAATTATTTATTTTTATTCTAATTATAAGGTGCATAAAACGCGGGTACGTAAAAAAAATAGTTATTTTTCCTGGATAATAAATAAATTATTTAACTATAATTAAACAGTTATTCTACTTTTTTTTTGACCTGTGTAAGGCTTCAGTTATGACATGAATTAAATATTTTGCATTGTGGATAACTAATCTTCTTAATCAGTAGTAAATCTAGATATATTTATTTAAGCTTGTGCATCTGATTTAAAAAAATTTTTGATGGAAAATAAATACCTTCATCGACGCCCTTAATTTTAATTTTTTTTTATTACAATAATAATATTATCAAAACTAATCTTTTAATAGTCTAACATAAATAAAAATAGAAATGAAAAAGATTTTTTTTTATGGAAACATTTTACTCACAGCTAAGAAAAGGTATGTTACTACTGCCAATTAATTACAATATCATAAACATAAATAATAAACTGATAATACATGATAAAAAAAATACAAAATAATATGAAGAGGCAAATAAAAACTGTTATGGAGGAGAATAATTTTATAACTTTTATGTTAACAACGACTTAGATTAAAGTTATTTTTAAAAACATTTTAAAAAAATATCTTTTTGAGGTTTCTAAATGTTCCAGAATAACTGCTCTAACGACAAACGTTATAAAAAATTATTATCCGTAACTAATACTTGTAAGCACTTTGTAGAAAATAATACTAAGAAAATGTATAATTTCAATTTTTCTAGAAACCAGAAACTAAATTGCTTTTGGACTATAAGGTAAACGGATAGATAACTAAGTAATTTGTCCAATTTATTGACAAAGATTACCGCGAATGTTACCACAGAAAATTAAATAAGAGGGCTCTAAAAGGGCAAATAACAATAGCAAGAAAAATGTATTTCCTTTTTGTGTGATAAAATTTCTCGGAGCCTGATTACTTTCATTTCCAGAATTATTTTATTTGTTTAAGGCGGTTTTTAGAAAATGTTTTTAAATTGTTTAACCACAATTTTCTGTAAAGTTAAAAGTGCATTTTAAAAAAGGATAATCTCTTTACAATCCCGGTACAAGTGTATAATAAAGTCATAACTTTTTAAAGAATACATACAAAGTCGCATCTATCTGCATACGTCTGTATTGTTCATAAGGTTCCAAAAAAAAAACCAAAATTAACTAAAATAAAAAGAAAAAAATTTATAAAATTTAAAGCAAAGATCGATCAGCTTACAAATATGCATAACTTAAATGGATACTACAATGTAATGAAATAAAATAGGGTATAATTGAAATTCCAAATGTAGTAGGTTTTTGTGAAAAAAAAAATATTTTGGTACCAATTAATAATCTTTAAGAAATAAAAATGTATAGTTAACGTTTATAGCTTAGTACTTAATATGGTAATTTGATATGATAAGTCCTATTCTATTCACGCCAGAAATATATTTTATCTATTTTTATTTTTCATCAATTAAAAAAAAATTGTTTATAACTAATTTGATTTTTTATGTTGCTTTAAATTTAAAAACTCTACAGATATCTTAAATACCAAGCCACCTATAGGTGATTGTTACCAAATCTGCCATAAATAAGGCAGCTTTTAAATATTAATGTCCCTACTGCGTTATATAAATATGTAAATTTATTAGTTTTTTACTTGGTGGGCAGTGCTTTATATTCTATTAATTTATTTAAGAGGCACGCTGCTTTATTTTTCGGCCAAACTTTGATCTATTCTTATGCGAACGATCTCCCGTTGTGAATATGGGGCTTGGCAAATACATGGTGGTCTTCGTAAGGAAAAAATTGCTATATAATTTTCTTTGATAGATTTGAAGTAAAAACTTTCATGTAAACTTTTACGCATCTTAAAAAAATTATAAAGGCTTATAAAGTTTTAATTTATGAAGTGTGTTTGAAAGTATAAAATATGAAACAAAACCTTAATTCTAATAATTCTGCTCAAAAATCAAAAGTTAATACTGCTCAAAAAGTAAGAACAGTGTAAGTCACTTGAAATTAATTTGAAGTATATAGATAAATTGAAAAACTTTCGATCTGCCTTTGGTTTTCTAAGGTTGTTCTTGTGACTTTATATCAATAATATGTTAATTTTTAAGTCTAAATTTACAGTACCTTAGAAACATATTCTGTATAGTTTTAGTTAATAGTTAGTTAATAATTTATAGTATTATGGTTTTAATCTTCTACCAAAGATTACTTAAAAGAAGACTTCAATAAAACTTACTATCTAAAATAAAATTGATCGTTACAGTAACCATGTACAACTGTGTGCCTTAAATACAAAAATATAATAATTATGCTTTATTGTCAAAAAATTTTTCAATTTGTAGAGAAAGCCTAAGTAAAAGTAAAGCAATACAAAAGCTATCAAGAAAATACAATTAGACAATAATAGAGATTTCTTACCTGAAAAGAATATATAATGACTTTTTTTAGTTCTAAGAGGCTTTCTACTTGTAACCAAAAAATCAGGTTGTAGGTTTGAAGTTTGTGATAGTCCTCAATATTCTACTACAATAAAAATTTTTATTATTAACTGTCAATATTGGTATTAACAGATCTTTTACTATATTAGGTAGAAAACCGTCAATGATGATTGATATCGATGATTGATGATTCGATATTAATATATTTCTTAGAAAAATTATTTAATGTTAATATCTTTCTTTTTCATGCTAACTGATATAACGAAAATAAGAGAAACTCTATGCTCAATTAGAAACAAAAATTCTTCTGGGAAAGATCAGCAAAAATTTTTCTCAACTTACCTGATGCAGCATTGTCAGCACTAGTCAACAGATGCATCTTTGACATCAGGATTATTTCTAGCCTGCCTGAAATCTGCAAAGGTAATCCCAATCTCAATGAGCGGAAATCCTTATTTAAGACCTTTTTCTTTATTGTCTACCATGTCCAAATTAGTAAAAAAGCTGGTCAAAAGCCGGATAATAAGCTTTCTAAAGCTAAGTAGCATTCTTAATATGTACCAGTCCGGATACCAAGAAAATGTAACCACCGGTAATATAACTTTCTTTTTGATCTGTATAGTCAAATTAGTGGTGGTGGAGTTTCCGCAGTAGTCTTTTGCGATTTGTCAAAAGCATTTGATTCTGCAAGTCATAAGGTTCTGTTGCGGAGGCTTTAACTTAAAGGCTTTAGAGGCATAGCGCAAGCTTGGCTTCCCTCATACCTTTAAGTTTGGCCTCAGCGTATGTTTATTGGTTCTGTTTGTTCAGAGTGTATGAATCAGTAGATTGGGGAGTCCCACAGAAATCTGTCTTAGGTCCAGTGCTTTTTCTTTTGTATTTTAATAATCTAGCAAACCTTGACATTCAGGGGAAGCTAACTGTATTTATTGACAACACCACGAATCTATGGCATAGCTTAAACAGCAAGTCTATAAACAGATTTACAGCAATTAAAGATGAGCTGTAAGGGCTCTTTGAAGAGACTAATACTTAAGGGCATTATCATCAAGCAACACAACACCAGCAGGTTCCTTGGATTTACCATAGATGAAAATCTTGCTTTTGGACAGCATTTTGTTGGTCTTGTTAAAACTATATTCTCAGGCAATTTTGCAGTAAGATAACAACAAACTAAGGTAACAACTGAGCAACTTGTTGCATTGGTTGATAGGTCTGTACATTTTGCTTTCATTGAGTCGCGTAACGGGTTGGTATTCGTTTCTGGGGAAATGCTAGCCACTATTTTATCCATTCAATTCTAATTCTGCAAAAACGGGCTCTCAGGTACACTTCCAGAGCAAAACGCCCAGAGTCATGTAAACCTCTGTTCATCAAAAAGAGTGTTCTTACCATCACAAGTATCTACATATTGGAAGTGGCTAGCATGGTTTAACATGGTCATAAAGTTATGGCAGAAAATCACAGGTATCTGACACGTTAAGTAAACCACTTGCATTTGCCTTTTTTTACTACTACCTTGACGCAGAAATCTATCATCTATGAAGGCATAAAGGTATGTAATCACCTTTCACTCAACAATAAAGAAGCAACGACAATGAATATATTTAGACTGCGTATACTCTTAGTGGGGAAGGCATATTAGTTTTTATTGGAATAATATGAAGATTTAATAATAATAATTAATTTTTCGGTCTGTAAAAGCGAGAGTTGAGGATATATTGAACACCTATGGATTAGCCTGCTTATTAATGACAGCTCCCCTCTTATCTTGGGTGTAATTTATAGGCCTTCTAATACTAATTGTAATGAATTTTTGTCCTGCTTTAAAGACGCTTTGTTGCACTTTTACACAACTTATAATAAACTATTGTGCCTGGGTGATTTTAACATTAAGTTTTTCAATAAATACTCTACTAATACTGTGACCTTAAATAACATCTTGGAAACATTTAATCTTACTCAGTATATCTCTGAACCAACTAGATTGACTCAAAATAGCGAGAGCTTAATTGACTTAATTTGTGTTAATAGTGACCTTAGAATTAGTGTTGAGGTGAAAGATATTAATATTTCTGATTATTATCTTACAACATGTACATTGCTTGATCAGGATCTGATTCCATCAGATAGTATTAATGTAACTTTTAGAAATTTCAAATGGATTAATATGAATCAATTTCAGCAGGACTTGGAAGCAATTGAGTGGAATGCTATTTATATTTTGGATACAGTGGATGGAAAAGTTAATTTTATTTCCACTAAATTAACTACCTTAATTAATAAACATGCACCTCCTAAAATAACAAAACAAGTTGGTTCTAAACCATACTGTCCGTGGTTTACTGATAATCTAAAATTATTAAAAAGACTAAGAAATGATGCACTAAATCGATTTCGCCTTACACGTTTGCCTCAACATTGGGAATATTACAAACAGCTTCGTAATACTTTTACAATAGCATATCGCGCAG
The DNA here is from genome assembly GCF_022605725.1 of Anthonomus grandis grandis. Taxonomy (NCBI): domain Eukaryota; kingdom Metazoa; phylum Arthropoda; class Insecta; order Coleoptera; family Curculionidae; genus Anthonomus; species Anthonomus grandis. The sequence continues at coordinate 13,342,790 of NC_065554.1, read as the reverse complement.
AAAAAAAAGCATACCTAAATATAAAATTCCAAAGTTGTAACTCTAGACAAAAGTGAGCTGAATTAAAAAAAATTAATGTTGTGAATAGAAAAATAAATTCACTTCCGACTTATTTAAAAAAACCTAACGAGATCAATTCACATTTTGTTAGCACAACAAATTCAAACTCTGCTCCTAACAAAGACCTTTTAGAATTTTACAAAAATAATAAAAAAGTCAATCAGGAATTCTGTTTCACTGAGGTAACAGAGGATACAATTTCCAATATTGTGCTTGGGATGAAATCTAAGGCTTCTGAAAGCGATGATATTAATAGTACTATTTTAATATTGTGCTGCCCCTTTATCATTTTTTATATTAAACATTTAATTATTTATTGTTAACGATAATCAATATTTCCATTGCTATTCCTTTTCTAAAAGTAAATCAGCCCAATGCCTATGGACAGCTAAGATCTATTTCTATCCTACCAGATAGGTCCAAAATTTTAGAGAAAGTTATCGCAATGCAAATTTCTGTCTTTATTTCAAGCAATAATATTTTGCCAGAAAAGCAGTCAGGATTTCGACGTGGACATAGTTGTACAACTGCGTTGGATGAGATTACAGACTGTATTAATGGAGGATTAAATTGGATAACAGCAAAGCTAGCGTTCTGGTACTTCTAGACTAATCACTTGTTAAATCATAGTGTTTTGTTGAGTATTTTGGTTTATATTGGTTTTCGGTTTAATACCCAATCTATGATTCAAACTTTTCTAGGTAACAGGACGCATTATATCAGACACAGGACGCAGGGTATTAGTTGATGGGAAGTACTCTGAGGTAATGACTTTACACTCAGGTGTCCCACAAGGAAGTGTCTTGGGCCCCCTTCTTTTTACAATTTACACGTCTAATTTTATTAATTCTATTCGCCATTGTAATTGTCATTTATATGCCGACGACACTTAAATTTGATACTCTTTTAAGCCAGAAAATGCAACAGAGGCTAACCTTAGAATAAATACGGATCTTCGGGCGCTTTGTGAGGTGTCCGAGGATCACATGCTGAGGTTAAACCCCTTGAAATCGATGGCTTTATTGTTTTGTAATGATAAACTACGTGAAAATATTTTGAGTCAGTTGGATCTAAGTATCGGAAACGCCAATATTTCTTTTTAAAATTACCGAAACACATAACAGCTTGTATTAAAAAATCCTACTGCGCCCTTAAATCTCTGTTTCCTTATAGGCATTACTTAGAAAAAAAAACCAAAATTGAATTGATGTGACGCACGCGTACTATCACACTTTAACATCGCGGATAGTGTTTATGGTTCTTTTCTGGATACAACACAGGCCCGGAAAGTGCAAAAGGTTCAAAACTCATGCATACGTTTTATATGTGGCATAAGACGTGGACAATACGTATCACATAAGCTTAAAGAACTTAGCTGTTTGTCAATGTTCAATAGGCGTGTACTGCACTCGGCTTGTCTGTTTTATAACATCATTAAATTTCAGTATCCTATCTATCTCAGTAGGAAAATTGTTTACAGAACTGATGTTCATAATATAAATATACGTAGAAAGCACATCCTTACGATCCCCAAGCACAATAAGGAACATTTTAAAAGAGGATTCTTTTATAACATAGCCTCAACCGTAAATAAATTTCAAGTTACTCATTTTAAAACATCTTTATCCTGTTTTAAAAGAAGGATCAGACAGCAGCTTCTCAGTGAATGAGTTTTTATGGGCGTTTATATGCCTTTCAGAGAAAATAAGATATTATATACTTACAATTTTCTTTTATTTTTTTCTGATCAGCGCTTAATTGTTTTACCATGTACTATCTCTGTACCGCTTAACATAATGGACCGAGTCATCTAGCTTTTCATTAATATATTGGGTTTTATTAGGCTTAGGTTAGGTAACTAAATGTAAGTTCGGCTTAGAATTTTTCTACGGCCTCTCCTTTTGGAGAGAAGCTGACTATAAAGGCCATTTGTTTCATTTATATATTTGTTTTGTATTTGCAAAATTGTTATAATTAATTGGAACAATAAAATGATATTATTATTATTTATTATTTTAATTTTATGTTTTGATAAATTTAAATAAATCACATTTAAGCTTTCGACTTTTATTTCAAAAACAGTAGTTTATTACAGAGATAGTATATTAAGACAATATAGTTCTACCGATATTTACTGGCAAAACATTTAGTATCTTTACACCTAGAATATTACAAGCCTGCAATTATGTTTCGTAAAACCTGTTGTCTAAAACTGACAATGGTCTCTCCTTGATACCGTTTTTGATTTTTAGGGAACCAAGAGGGAAGAGTAGTTGATATAGTTCGATGAAGTACTATAAACATTTTTTGCTTTAATAATTTAATTTACGTCTAAGATAAATAATAAATCAATAAAGTAGGAAATGACGAGTGTGTAGATGCCCTTGGAACTAGGTGGATTACTGTAAAATCTTCTACCCATTTTTTCATTATGCATTATGCATTTTGTTCGTTTACTTAAAAGATAATGCTTTCTTTACTCCTTAGGTCACCAAATCTTAACATTTTTTTATCATCTACCTTTTATAAAACAATTATGTTTTGTCTAAAATAATCATCCATTACTCTCAAAGAAAAAGTCTCATAAATCAGCGTCTATTAAAGGTTATGCGATTCGCCGCATTAGGGCATCATCAGACCTATCGAAATACAAAAACCACACACTGACTTACACTAACATAAATAAAAAAGTGTAAGATAAAATAAGTTTACACCATCGTGTATCAGTCAATAACGATCATGATCATTATCAGTTAATAACGATATACGATGGTGTAAACTTATTTTATTTTATATTTTTTTATTTATGTTAGTGTGAGTCAGTTTGTGTTTTTTGTATTTCCATAGGTCTGATGATGCCCTAATGCGGCGAAATGCGTAACCTTTAATAGACGCTGATTTATGAAACTTGGACTTTGAATATACTTTTTTCCCTCCTTTAACCATGTTTTGGTAATTTTTCTAAACTAGTTCGTTAAATTCGATGAGTTTAAAAAATCGAGTATTATAAATAAAAAAAGGCAATTCTATGTAGTAACATGTACATTTCATATTTATGGGAAATGGTTTCTATCTGATTCCCATAGTATAAATACTTAAGGACCAATATAAACATGATCTTTTAATAATCATCATAAAGTATTTAATGAAGTAATTGCTATTTAGTTTATGTAAATAACTCTGAGATTAGGTAATTAATAATAGAATTATTAAAACAAAAATGTTTTGCTTTAATAATTCCATTCAAAAAACATTTTCAAATTAACAAAGAAAAGTAATCAGAAGAAAAGTTTTACTTGGCCTTTCTAACCATAGTTTTCGTGGTCCACAAATAAAAGAGATAATGAAAATACTTGACTCTACATTTCTTTGCTTTGATCAATACAGAAAGATAAATTATGTTTTAGCATGTTGAGCCATGTTATAAGAAAGAATATGGTTATGAAAGTTTGTATGTATGTTAAGCTGGCTAATGTTGTACTGACTTAAACACTTTTTTCTTACCACTAAAAAATTATTTTACAAGAGAGAGAAATGCTACAAAACACATACTGAGAATACATACAATAAAAAGAACTGAGAAGGAAATGTAAAAGTACAGAAAACTTGATGAGTTATCAGACTAATGAAAAATGGCACTGTTCCTAGCTTGATTCATTCTTTACCTATATTTTATTATTATGATGACTCAATACTAATAAAATAGTTTAAAGTATGAGAGTAAATTTGAAAATAAAATATATGATAGAAGTTTTTTTAGAAGATTATTAGTTGCCCTACTGAAATAGTTAATAAGGAAAAAAGGCATATATTGGAAGTTTATCAGTTCTACTTATACATCTGTTTTTCTCAATATTCTGCAAAAAATATTTTCTTTTTTTATAATATTATATCAGATATGTCATTTTACCAAAAATTCCTTTAATTGCTAAATTCAATAATCCATACAGAATTAAACAACAAATTGTAAAAAAATTTAGTTGCTTATGTATATTGTGCATTTTTTATTAGTTTCAAATTATCACCAAGCCAACTGTATATTAAGGTTATTATTAAATTAAGACCTCCCTGTAGTCCTATACTCCTTATACGTCATAACACTCATAAGCCACAAAATATTATAATTACCACATTGTGAACTGAAATACGACTATACGGTGCCTGGTCTGAACCTTTTAACAGTTATTTATAATTTTGAATGTCATCAGAATTATGTTTTCTACATATGGAAACCAGAAATGTTACGTTAGGCGCCAGTTGCTTCGACTTAAGGTGTGAAATTATTTTGAATTTGACTATGGTATTGCCAATTTCGTTAGTTAAAAGTTAACGCTATTTTATGAAATTAATTAATTTAATATATTTTTTGTATTTTTAAAGATACGCCAAAGACTCAAAGATATACCAACCATGAATGTAACAGGAAAATGCTTTTAGGTTTTATGTAGCATATATCAGTAATTTTTGTTACTTTTTGTTCATTGGCTCATAATATTCTTACAAGCCTATAATTTATTTTGAGCACTAACTATTTTTAAAATATTATCTTTTATCATTGAAAATTTCGATAAAAGAGATACTAGAAAGCTTATTCCTAACTTATTTAAGGCTTTTGCCATGAATCATATTTCATTATTTAGAAAAAAACTTAAAAAGAGGTATGGAATACGAATTAATAGAGGGCAGCAGTTTACCAAGTGTAGCCATATAAAAATTATAATAGCAGCAATATAAATTATGATACTTTCAAATATTGGCTTCCTGTATAATTTAGAGAAAAACTGTATTTGACTTTTTTGAAAGTGCGAGTAAGTATTTAATTTAATGATGCTCAATAATAAAGATATTCATATGAATTTCTTTATATTTAAGGAATACCGTCAACTGAGATGTAATTGAACATTGCTGGTTTAGTTGGACAAACGGCAGTATTTCGGAACATATCCATATTACGTGACTACGGTTTTACGTCGGGCCACCAAATGCCCTGATTTTTTTTTCAGTGCTTTAATGTAGTAGGAACCATCGGAAAGTGCATGAAAGTGCAAGTTTCTTGTTTTAATATATCTCGTTTTATATTCTCGTGATAATTTCTATGTCAGAACTTTATTGTTATTTTGTTAACGGGTTACAATATATACAGATTTTGTCAGTAGCGTACTAGTAAAAAGTTCAATTTTTCAGGGGAAAATTGTACATCAAAAAAATGGTTCGCATATGCACATAAAGGAAAATTAGCGGTGCCACCGAAAAGCAATTATTTAAAAGCAAAATTAAAAAGAGCTGTACACGAAGTGCGAAACAAGCACCTAAGTCTTAGGCAGGTAAGTGAGAAATATTCAGTGCCGAAATCGACAATTTATAATCATTTGAAATATTATTAGATTGCCAGGTAAAAAGCGCACCTTATTTGTATGTAAGGTATACACGTTCTTTAATTGATTTTGATTCAATTTTATATGAGTCAGCAATATTTAAAGCAGACCTAAAAAAATTGACAGTCTTCAGTATAAAGCACTTAGGCTAGTCCCTCGGCCTTTTCGTTATAAACCTAGCTAGTAGAGACAGGAGAACTACCGCTTAAACTTTATTGTCATCTGTATCTTTAAAATGAAGGAAACATTAATTTAATTTTTTTAGTTAAGTTTTTTTTTTCACTTTAAAGCATCATTCTTATATTTTATCATATTTGTTAATAGGTATTTACTTGGGCCTAAATAGTTTCTGGCATCGCCTGAAGGCTGCATTGACATGGCCTTTTATTTTTAATGTTCTATTACTATCTGTCATGAAAAATAATAAATTTTGTTTATTATTATTATTATTATTAAAATAAATTATTATAAAGATTTTTTTTTAATTATTGAAGATAATATAATTATTATTGATTAGGCATTCCTTATTATAGATATAAAGATATTTCGTGAGAAGTTAAAAAATAAACTAATATTTCAACTTTTTAATTTTCTTAAATTCTTAAACTGATGTAGTTAACTTTTATAGCTTATTACTAAAAGGTCGATAGTCTAAGAGATATTTGCATAACATACCATAAAACTGCGTATAATAATTTACAAACGTATACTAATATTAGCTACTAAACATTAATATTATTATTTTAGTAATATAATAATTTTATAATATAATATAATATCATAAATTTTAGTCTATTATCTATTTATTATATAAAATATTCTGTTTAGGATCTTTTTTTTAATATAATATTATTGGATATGACCCATTATATTAATATCAGTCATAATTTTATATTTTTGGATAACTTTTTTTTTGTTTCCTCAAAAACAGGTAATACAAAAAAAAACATTTGAAAAGAATTGTTCCGTAATATCTAAAACCATTTTGACTTTGCTCCCTTATAATTATACAGAAAAATACAGCATAAAAAAGTTATATGAGACTGTTAAACATTTTATATCGATGGCAATATATATATTCCTAAAACAATGTGAGCCTTAAAATAGTTCAAAATGCATAATTTAAATGAATTGGATGCCTATTTTAGCCTTTTTGTAAGAAATATTAATATTTTTATGATCAAAACGTCGAAATATAATAAAATAATAAAACTTTTTCTAATATTTTTTTCGTGTATTGTTTTAGGTTATTTTTAATAAAGTTAAACTTTGAATTTGCAAAAAATATTAATTATTATTATGATATTTTAAATGGTACTGTCTTGGTTAGTAATATAAAATATTGCTTATAGCTATGAGATCTCAGTGTCGACCCTTAATATTATAATAAATAAGCCATATTAAAAAAAACCAAAACTATGAATATATAAATTCATAAAATAAATTTAGTCTTAAATTGCACAAAAATATATAACTTATATCGACAAATACTAAAAAGGTGAGTGATTTTATCTAACTACCTTACTACGACAATTGCCTATTTTAAATTAAGGATTTTTTCACATTTTGTTCTATAACTACAGATATAATAATAATAAATGATCGGACTACAATTATTTTAACTAATATTAAAGTGTTGCGTATGACCCTGGTATGGAAATTCTACATATATGTAATTTTTATTTCTTAACCTAGCTTTACCTAATTATTAGAAATTAAATACTTCGAAATATTGATTAAACGTAAGTTAAAACAATAAAAATATTAACACTAACAAAGTATTAATTTAAAGTAAAAAAGAATAAATAAATGTACCGAAATTTATTTATTTTTTCAAAAAATACACAGAATCACTGTAGCAAAAACTAAGACCATTGTCATAATTGATGCTTCAAGGTGCTTTTTTTATTATTCTTTTAATTTTTTTTTAGTTTTATTTTCTGGTCTACCTTTCTGTGTTGTATATAAATTTAAAATTTTGTCAACATCGGATATTGTTATTATCTAAGCTCCTAAGCAAATAAGATACAAAATAAACGTCGTTTTCACGTCAAGTTGATCTCAGTAAAAGCACTACATTCCAAATCCGTATTATTTGAACGGTAGAATTTTTATAAGGTTCAATTTGAAAGTGCCTCCCATTATTTTCGGAAAAAAAAATAAATTTATGAAAAAGTAAATATTTAAAAACTATATTTTATTATGTAACATAAACTATTGTAGAGTACATATCTCAAAAATAAAATTTAAAAAGAATTTGACTACGTGTTATTACCACCTTTATTCTCGATACAATAATATAGATTTGCTTAAAATGTTGCCGTATATTCTGCAATACTTCGGCCATGGTTTAACACTCATCTCCAATTCTAATCTGTAAATCTTCTAATGAAGTAATTTTGGTCTTATAGTTTTTGCTTTTTAAGTGGTCTCAAAGAAAAAATTCTAGACTCTAGAGGTGATAAATCTGGTGATGAAGAAGGCCATTCAAAAGCATCTCTTCTTCCAATCCATTGACTTTGAAATCTTTAATTCAAATATAATCGAGCAAATAACGCATATTGTAGTGGGGTACCATTCTGGTTAAATATTAATCCTCAACATATCTGTCTGATTTTTAATAACAGCTGTTATTGTCAGATCAATTTCACCTGTCAGATTCGGAGTTAAGAGAAATAGACTGAATAAATTATCGCCAAAGATACTAGTTTAAAAATTTAATTTTTTTTTTGGGTATTGGGTGTGTATCTAATAATATTCCTTGGATTAAAACCGGACCAATATTGGCAGTTATGACGATTTACCACATCATTTAAGAAAAAAGAGCACTCATCAGAGAGGTACGTATTAAATAAATTATTTCTGCATCATTAATAATTCCTTTGCAAAGAATCACACAAATTGTGATCATCGATAAAAATCGTCTTCATTCACTTCTAGCAAGATGTATTTTCTATGGATAGAAGCTATGAGCTTTTAGAGTTCTTATATACAACTTACATCTGTTATATATAGTTAACAAAACTGACGGGAATATAAGATCTACAATAACAGGCGCTAGAATAAGTACTTCTATACCTGCATTCCTAATAGAATTTTTAATATTGCATTTGCGATTCAAGATGTCTTTAACCCAGATAACGCCAGAACTAGTAAAAAAAGTGACATCATATTTAGCCACTGTACTTTTAAAAGCCATCGGTCAATAGGCGCCTGTAGCATAACTTAGGTTGCTTTCCTAGAGATGGCACTACTTTTTCGCTAATGTGTATTTAGTTGCACACGTGTTTGGTGGCCGGCATTAGTTATTTTGTAAACATATAGTTTTTTATTTTGGTGTAAAAATGCAACAAGACACAAATTTTTCCGGGTAAGTTATATTTTAAAATACTTGTAAAATAAAATTATAATTTATAAAATTGTATAAACAAACAATGGGTATCTCTTCAACAATAAATATGACATCGATATAATTTATGGTTTTTATGTTAGGTTAGTGATTGTATGTGTGTTCTTTTAAAAGCCCAGTGGAAAAATCCACTGCCAAATTTGACCAAATAAATATTGTTATAGCTCGATAAAAAAATAATATAATTTCGAATAATGCTCAAATCATCTGTGTTGCCTAAATGTTTGGCTATTTTATGTCTGTTGGCATTAAAAAGATTTGTTTTTTTTAGTTATTACTGGAAAAGACCTTTGACTCTCAACGAACTCTTAGCTGAGGCAGAGGAGTTGGAACTTGGTGATGACGCAGTTCCCACTGAAATAGTGATTTTCCCACCTGAAAACGATGATATAACAGATGAAGACAGTGGCGATGAAGGTAACGTGGACATAAATAACCTACCTGGAGGACAGCTTGGAGATAATGCTGAGGTAAATTTTAAAATTGTTGATCCTGAGAGTACATCCGACTCCGATAGTGAAGATAGTTTACCATTACCTCGTCTTGTAAAAAGAAAAAAAAAATGTCCAAGCCAGCGAAAGCAAAAAATAAATTTTCGTGGACCAAAAATGACATCACTTCTGATTTAACTACTTGGGAGGCTGTTTGTATGCAAAAACAACAACAGTTGCCAGTGGACACGTTCTTTTTATTTTTTGACGATGAAATGATAAACTTGCTGGTTACTTACACAAATTTGTACGCCAGTAGTAATAATCGTAATGCTGAGGTAACAAACGATGAAATGCGTTGTTTTATTGGAATATTGTTACTAAGTGGCTACAATTGTCTTTCGCGTCGGGAAATGTACTGAAAAAATTCTCCTGATACTAACAATAGCTTGGTCACTAATTCAATGTCGAGAAACCGATATCGTCATATAATGCAAAATCTACATTGTTGCGACAATGCTAATCTTGTGCCTGATGACAGATTTCGAAAACTTCGTCCGATGATAAATCTTTTGAATAAAAAGTTTATGGATATGGCCCCTCCAGCCGAGCATAACAGTGTAGACGAGTCGATGGTGCCCTACTACGGAAGACATCCAACGAAACAATTCATTCGTGGGAAACCCATTCGCTGGGGATATAAAATATGGACTGGAACCAACAGATTAGGATATATTGAGTGGTTTGAGCCATATCAAGGTTCAAATACTAAACTGTCAGATGAATATAAGCCTTTAGAAATGGGCGCAAGTATTGTCCTTGAGTTCGTAGATGCTTTAAAGGCCTCTCAAAAAGACATGAATTACCACATCTTTTTTGACAATTTACTTACGTCGTTGCCGCTGCTTTCTGAATTAAAATCTAGAGGCGTAAAAGGTACTAGAATAATTCGGGAAAATCGTTTATCAAAAAATTGCCCAATAGTGACAGCCGGTGAAATAAAGAAACAACCACGTGGTAATTTTGACTATGCTACAACAGAAGAGAATGAAATTGTGGTCTGCAAGTGGCATGACAATAGTATTGTCAACATCGCTTCCAATTATTCTATGGTTTTTCCAACTATACAAGTCAAAAGATTTTCTAAGAAAGATAACAAGGTGATTCTCGTCCCACAGCCGCATATTATCAAAATATATAACGAAAACATGGGCGGAGTAGACAGGGCAGACCAAATCATAAGTTTATACAGAACATGCATTCGAGGCAAAAAATAGTACTTCCCCCTTTTTAGTCATTTTGTTGATATAGCTCTACAAAACTCGTAGCGTCTTCACAAATTCAATGATGGAAAAATGGATCATCTTAGTTTCAGACGGTCCATTACGATGGGAATACTGGAATCATTCAAAAAGAAATCGGCAGGAAGGACAAGTAAACTTCCAAAAGAAGTACATGCTTTTTCAGTGGATCATCTGGTTGCTTACCAAGAAAAGCAAACTCGCTGTGCTTTGTGTCACAAAAAAAGCAACTTTTTTGTAAAAAGTGTAAAGTAGCCTTACATCCCAAGGATTGTTTCGAGCAATATCACACAAAAGAAGAGTTTATTTGAAGTTTTTTTTGTTCTAAGAGCTATTTATTAGTGTGTTACGGGGATATTTTTTTGTTAAAATAAGTTTTAGCAGGAGTTAAGTTTTGTGTTAAGATTTCTAATAAAATAAATATACTTACTTATGGTCATATTTTTTTAACTAGGTAAACCATGAACAAAATATTTACGAGATTATATAGTAGTGCATTATGCCACTGTCCTTTTAAAAGAACACCTAATTTCTCGCAAATGACTGACGAAATTTAATAATTTTCTATTTAATTTTTATGGCCAGGGGTGTACTTCTTATCTTCTAAAATAATAAGTGAAAAAAAATTTTTTTTGGCAAAATGGCAGGTATGGGCTTTTAAAAGAACAGTGCCAATATCTGGGTTAAACATCATATCCTGAAGATAACCCTAAAGATAAAAGCTATTTGGGGACAAATCTGGTGATTTAAGAGGCCATTTAATATCACGAATCCCATGTATTGAAAAAGAAGATTAATCTAAGAATAGAATATTTCGCAAAGAATTTTAATTTTTATTTGCTTTTTCCATCATGGTTGCACATAGTTCCATTCTTTGCCGCTGGTCTTTGGCTTATGGTTCATACCCAGTTCCTTTCTAACACTTCTACTTGATCGTATTAAATCCACTTCTAGTGCACTAAATACTATTTCTTTCAGTCATTCTTGCTCCTGGACATTTTTTTTTTGATAGAAAGTTTTTGCACTTTAGTGTGGTATTTAGGACAATCTTGAAAAATAAAAGGATTTATAATTTTTAAAACCACATTTATAATTTTTTTTCTGCAAGAAATAGATCTATTTTTAAAACCATTAAATAATCTCTCCTTAAAACCATTTACTAATTTAGATTCTTTTGAAATAAGTATAAAAAGCCATAATAAGTTAGGAAAATAATAGCGCTTTTCAAGATTAAACACTGCAGCGTCCAGTAACATAGCAAAATAAGGCATGCCCATACTATTTTTCTTAATCTATAAAAAATTAAAACGGAAAATATTTATCATACCATCGAAGGCGACCGCTCATCGATACCATTATTTTTACCATAATATTGACAATGCAATAGTCTTTAATTCCCTAAAATTATCGATTATGTCTTAGAACATGTTTAGGCTTGCAATTTTTTGAATTTCCATGGGACTTCGCTAGATTTGGCGATGATTATTACTAATCTATTATTCTTTCGTATTGTTGGATCCCGAAATAGACAATACGGTTTGAGTTAAAAATTAATTCGCTGTTAATTTTGAGTTTCTATTATATATTTCTTAATGAATGCCTTTGTAGAATAATATTTTTATATATTTTATTTAGTACACTATGTCATATATTATATTGTACTTGATTTTAAATGCCAGAGCTTCTTATTGTTAAATAAAAACAGTAACAGAAAACTGATTTATTATAAAAATGTATAATCGGAATTTGAAACAAATAAACACGATCCAATACATATAACACACAATTTATTTTTACCAGGTTAAAAAAACATAACTCAACATTTTTTCCCACCGGCTTTCCTGGTCACCCAGTTAAACCACTCGATAATTTAGCCTTTCGATCGACCGTAATAAATTTAAATGACAACAACCATCCCAAATAAGGTATAAACTAAGGATACATAGAATGACTGTATGTAAAATATCCAATATCATTTTTTTCTCACGCCTCTTTATCAGCTTTAAATATTGCGCTTGTGGACAGGCATCGGTGTTCATAATGAGAATATCATCGGTGTGGCCACGGTCGTTTATTGTGGCAATAAATTCAGGAGCGCCCCGCCACGCCATGCCACCCTGTATATGCAGATTAGATGATTCTTCGAAGAAGAACTAGTACGCCAACGGTAGGCGTTCCCAATACTATTCGCAATGCAGTGTATAAGCCTCAAATACGAAGAATGAACAGCAATGTAATGAGGATATAACCGTAATTTTTTCGATGTATCTTCTGCTGCCAAGCATTTCTATACCAGAAACTTTGGAATATCTGATTGAACTTTTGGAAAGTAATAATTTTATTAATATATAAGAAATTATTTAATTAACAAAACTTTACATATCGCAAAATATTTTTCAATATAACAATTCGTACTATGAACCACTGGAAGTTAAAGCCATGAGTACTTACCTCTAGAGCTCTTCCTGAACCGTTTTGAGTTAAATGCAAACAATGCATTCGAATACTTTCTACGAGCTTGGTTAAGATATGTTGATAATGTGTTTCCCGTGTTCGACAACAGCCAATGCAATATTGATAACTTTGTAGAACAACTAATATTCAGTTAGAATTTGATATTATTTAGAAAAGAAACAAAGACTTTTAAATACACAACTAGTGACTCAAACGATTGTTTTTTACTTAAAATCGCTAGCATGCATTTCTCGGTACATCGTCTGGTCTCATTTTTTCTAAGTAATAATAAATTTAATTAAAAAAAGCAAAAATTACAAAAATTGCTTCGGTAAATAAGACAAAGGCCTAAGCTTCAAAAAAATCTTAAGAACTCCATCATGTTAAGAACTATCACATTTCAAAAAGATGAAAATAAGCAAACTTTCGTTGCAATATCATATGATCTTATCTTGACGAGAGGCTTTGATAGGGTTTTCAAAGAGGTATTAAAGTTCGGCAAAATTAAGAAATCTTTTGGGCAACCCAAAGGATACAATAAAGACCAATGAAAAGTCCGGAATATATGAGGTTAATTGCCACGATTGTCATAAAAAGTACATAGGACAAACCAGAAGATCAACTAATGTCAGATTTAAAGAACATGAAGCTCATGTGAAATATGGAAGACTTAAAGTTAAGCTTAGCTAAACATGATTTAAACACTTTTTGGGCAATTTATAGGGATAGACATTAAAATTACATAAACCAGAAATTAACAATAGAAAATTAGATTCATACGAAAGTTGGCGCAATATTTGAAAATGAAAAAACTTTTTTAACTGGGATAATAATCCTATCCCTTATAGTCAATTATATAGTTTAGTTGGTGTATAAGATTTGTTTGGCCATGCTCCTTTCCTAGGCGAAAAATGCATTGCATTTTTCGCTCTACAATATAATTTTCTTTTGCTGCATAATATAATTTTATTATGTAGTTACTAATCTCCATCCAATTTTATCTATTTGAACTTAATTTCTACCCTTGCCTTGTATCATGTAGTGTTGTTCTCTGCTTTTTTTTTTTCATTTTTTTTATTAGTGAATACTTAAGAGGATCTGATGATGCCTAGTATGGACGAAACACGTATAATCCTTTGACATTAATTTAATAACTATTAAACTATTGCGAAGTTGCAAGGACTCAGGGACAGAACTAATCCAAGAATCTCAATGATATTAAAGTAATATTAATCAAATATAAGGGAGGACAATTAAACCAGAAGTCTTTATTTCAATGTATAATAGCATATAACTTATTTTAAATCAAGCCAAAATGCTTCCTTTTGTGACATAAAGTGGTGACAATACAAAAACATCTTTGTTAAAGAATAGTCTAGTCCATGGAAACATATTGCTTACAACATAGATATATGTGTTTTAATATTAATGGCCATCGGCGGGTCAAAATTGAATTTATTGAACAATTATGATAGGTGGAAGACAAATAGAACACTTATCAGAATCCATAACCCAAATAAAAAAAAGAAAGGCTTCATGGTGCTTCAAGTGCCCGAGAGTATGCTAGGCTCTAAAGGATCATTGCTAGGGAACAGCAGATAAGCTTTAATTTGAATTCGGGAGTAATCTCCTATCGGAAAAAATATTAACATAAACATATTCGAGGCTAATAAATCTGTTCGCTCTGACGATATTATTCGAGCAATTATTTAATAAGCCCAAACCTAAAAAAATTATAACTTTAAAAATACTAGAGTATATGCTAATAAAATATTTAGGGATTGAGTGTTGATTGATGACGATTAGCAGAGACAGCCTTGTATCCAACGCTAGCCGTCTTTCTGGACCCGCTTGACAACACATCATTTGAATCTGTATTGCAAGCTGCAATTAGAGTTAATATAACGACATGCATAAAGTCCAGTTCAACGATAGCATTCCACCTGCCAAACAATGTCATCCACCTTCTATTTACATTGTTTGGCAGGTGGAATGATGGTGTTTTGACGGGTGACCATTCTAATATATCGTTGCACTGGACTTTACCTACAAATAGATTAGAAAGCACGGCCAAGATTCTATCTTTCTGTACAACATTATGATAAACTGCTGGTGTTGGGAAATAACCCAACAATACCCTTTTCTGTAATTAAGTTGTAATTATTTCTATTTGCTTTATGTTCACAATTTTAAGGACATCATCGATCCCTAGAAAGCTCTATTTGAAGTAGTTACTTTTAAAAGCTAAGACTGTAAATATAACCCATAAATTGCCCGGAAGCTATCAGGCTTTTAGGTCTTAAGCTCTTTTTCACATTCCTTTTTGATGAAATATGCACTTATTGAGCACTTTTATACCCACTAAGTAAAGCAAGCTGGTAAAAAGTCACACAGTCAAAGTTTAGTTTACATATTAAGGAGAATCCTGTCCTTAGTTTACATAGTTGCGTTTAGTTACTATCACAGTCAAGTTGAGACACTGTCATCGAGAAGTTGTCGAGTCGCGAGTCGTAGTTGCGATCGCAGTGAGAAGTTGCTCACGGAGTTTTCCCTATATTTCGTATTACCCCTAATACCCAAGACGAACTATTTGTCTCTCTCTTTTTACACCTTTAGATACCTATATTATTGTCGCTAGTTATGAGTCCGGTCATCACGTATTGATGCAATAGGTTAAAGTACTTAACCTATTGTGATTAGAGTCTGAAAGTACCATTGTTACTAATTACGAAGAAATAAGTTACCACCTGCTAAGAAGCAAAGTGAGTGTAAATAAGGTTAAATTAAGTATACAGGAAGACAGCAAAGACAATCCATAGTTTGCAAGTGCCTTAATGAATAGCTATTCCATTTTCCTATCTTTCTGATCTAAAATACAAATGTGCTTATCTAATAAATAAGCACATTTTGTATTGTACAAGTTTGTCTCATTTATTAAGTTAGTTAGTTCAGCACTATATTAGCTGGAGTCCTTCGATGAACATAAAAAGTAAGTGCAGTCCACTAGTACTCTTCAGTGGCATAATTAAACAACTGCGTTCTATTCTATTTGGGAAGAAACCAGGTAATAATTTACAAATATGAGACGGAAGTTATTTTGAGTTTTAATCTTCTCCCGAAGATGCTAACATCGTTAGCAAAATACGAGTCGAGAGTAAAATAAAGAGTTTTGGTTCGTGATAAAACTTAAATGTCTCGTGACTTAAATGTCACACCAAAGATTCCAATCATAGGTCTGCACAAACTACAGCCAACGCGATTTGACAAATATCAAAAAATGCAGAAAATTTATGAGCATAAATCAGAAACATTAAAATCACGTCGGTTCATATGATTTTTATGTTCACCTTTAGCAGAAAAAAGTGAACCGACAGCTATATTAAGATTTGTGGGAACCTAATTTGGTACACAAATGGATCAAAGATCAACGAAGGTATGAGAGCTGCAATTTTTGGAACAAAAAATAGGGCAAGAGATCTATTAGTAAGTCTCTATAAGGATATCATAATAAGTTTATCATAGGCTAAGGTGCATTCGACAATAAAATGTGGACAAGCCAAGAAAAATAAAATAATGAGATTTTAGTTAATAATGAAACATAAACGCATATACTCGTATAGACTCTGTCTTCGCTGTTAAGTCAATTTATCATTACCAGCATTTGATTTTACCCACTGTAGTAGAGGGTTCAATAGTTTAGAGAAATTGAGATTTTAGTTTCTGAATATTCCTTGTTTCCTGTAAGCAGGATCTAGAATATAATGACGAAAAAATAAATATTATAAATATAATTAGATAAAGCCTTGTTTTTGATCTAAAGAAATCCTGACTATAACAAGTGTTTTACATCTCTTTTGATCTTTAAAAAATCACTTGCTATAGGAATCTCATCATATGTTGATATGAAAATATTCAGATAACATTTTAGTTTACCCCATTATATAATAAATGCACGCATTACGCCGTGTTGGTACTTTATTCATTTGACCAGTATGCTTGGTAGATAAAGTAAGGACATTCCGTTTATCTTGCCATTTTGTATTTACAACTCCTGTATTACTCTTTTGACTATATGCTTCGCCTTTCTTTAGCTTTTTTTTATAAGATCTTTTGGATTATTTTTACGATTTTTTCTAAGCGTACCTACTAAATGAGTTTCTCTTTCTAGTAACTTGTCAGCCAGCTCCATACTTGTGTAGTAGTTATTTACGTAAATGCATTGCTCACAGTCCAAAAGTGGTTCGCAAAGGTTCATAACAACGTTAGTTAGCATGATTGATCCATCTATTTTTTCCTTGCCATAATATATTTTCAGATCATAAGTATATCCTCCTTCAAGACATAATTTGTATAACTTCACGCCGAACCTATGCCATTTATTCTTGATGTACTGCATGAAAGCCAGCCTTTCACGAAAAGGGACAAGCATTTCGTCAACGCATATTTGCTCTTTGGGAATATAGAACTTTTGAAAATTCCCTTTCAGCTGATCCAAAAGGGGTCCAAGTTTGTATAATCTATTAGAACTATCAGCATTTTCATTATCTTGAAAATGCCAATTTGCCAACAACAACTAAACCTATTGCGTGACATCACATTTGAAATTTGGTTTACATAAATTTTCTTTTTGGACCAATAGTCTGCCAATTTAGGTGCACGAAGTAAGCCCATCCAAATTTGAAGACCGATAAAAGTTATAATCTCTTCAGGATTAGTATCTTTCCATTTATTTATACGGGACCATTTTAAAAGTGTTGATTCTTTTTTCTGCGCAGCGAAACGATTAGTTTCCATCACACTGTTACTTACAACATTGTCATCCACCATCAGCTTGAAAAAAAAAACAGGAGGCTTATCAATGTGTTGGAATAAGTGATTTACAATACCATTTTCAGGATTGTCAACTGGAAAGTTCTTTAGGTATTGTCCAGTCACTTCTTGCCACATTAATCTTGGAACAAGTTCCTCATCATCTGAACTATCTAACTGAAACTGCTGAATAACTGCCTCTATGGTCTTCGAAATTGCGTCATTTTTATTTACGTTTTGGAAAAATGGTGGATCATCAGCTCTATTAAAAAGTTGCGTACTGGAACCTTTTCCACCAACATCTGGAAATCCTAATAAAGTGCGCATGTTTATTGTTTTGGAAAGGTCGAAGGGTCGAAGGGAAAGGATCGGGCTCTTTATCAGTAAATATCTCGTTCATCAGCTTTTAAAAAGACGCTGCTGTTCTTTAAAATAACTATCCATCTTTTCAAAAAAAAAATCTAAAATTAGCTTGGAAAGCACGATTTGCGATAAAATCTTACCTTAGTCAATAATAAAGACCGCTAATGAACAAATATCAAAACGCACTTTTTTCAAAATACACACGTTTTCAAAACACAAGTTTTTAGTTCTTTACTGTTTGACTCATCACACATAAATGATGACAAACAATAAGAATGGGCTAGTTTTGTTTTGAATCAAGTATGATTCAGGTGGCCTACTGTGCAATTTTCGTCATTTATTATTTTGGAAGTGAAACAAATAAAAAATAGCTTTTGGCTCGTGGGGTAAAAAAAAATTGTATTGTGGCAGTTAAAGTGTTAACTTTTATAAGCTGTTTATATGAATCATTATCAGTGTAATATTTTGTACTATACTCGGCAAGTGAAAATCCAAGAACGTTATGGCATATCATCTACAACTAAAATAGCGAACAGTTTACTTTTTACAAAATTCTTTAAAGTTTTCTTAATTGAAGTTAATGATTGATGTGTCCCAAATATTGAATTGACTGAAAATGTTATTCTTCTTCTTCACTTTTCTGCTCTGTCACAAATTTTCTTAATTTTAAAAAGCAGCTTTCTGCAATCTGGGAATTGAAAAGAAGCAACAGGACACAAACAACATTATCCTTTTTTTATCAGGCAATCAAAAATCTGGTAAATCAACTGTCTATAGATGTCAGACCCCTAACTACAGCCAAGCATTTTTTGTAATCTGTCAAGTTAATAATAATTTGACATAAAATTGAGGAATAAGCAGAAATTATGCTAAATTTTATAAAAAAACAGCCAAAATTGTGCGCTAGTATTTTTTTTTCTATGTACAAACCTTACTCTATTTGTAAATGTTCCAAAATATGGCCTGATTATATTATAAATATTATTATCACGATCCAATTGCCTATAATTTTCTTAGCATAAGAATTTCCGCAAATATTTGATTTCTTAAAGAGAATGAAGACATCTCGATCAACTGAAAATAATATACATCTAATAAGTAGCCGAATCTGAAGTACTTTTTTTCTTTTTCGAAGCCTATTATCTTTTCGAGGTAAATGGGCAATTTTCAGTGAAATGATCGCTATAAAAATAGGTGGTTTTAAGGTAAGATGCAATTAATTCATTTATGTATTTTATTTTAGATAAGTGGCGAACCTCTTGAGCATCACATTATACTGAACAGGTTAACCTTGTACAGATTCAAAAGTACTTGACTTGAGGCTATATTGCTCTATTTTTATTTTCTGTATAACATTTTACCAAAATTAGAAAAATCTACGGATGAGAGGCATTTCAAATATTATGCCCCAAAGGTTTACAATAAGTTACTTAGCGAAATAAAATATTACTTAAAGTTAATGTCTTTTAATAAGAGCGTTGATGATTGGTTAAAAGATCCTGTTAAAAGAATGAGTATTAGGTAAGCAAATAGTAAGTATTGAAAAGATAATTATACTATATATTTTACCCAGCTGTGAATTTAGTTTTGGGCTTTTGATTTGTAAATTGTTCTTATCTTTTCTTTTTATTTATGCAATGTGTTTTATATTAATATTAATCTTTCCAAATATCTGCTCTTTTAGTCCTAGAGCTTCAATTTTCTTATATTGTTTCTTCCAGTTTTTTCCAAAGTATATCTACTTAAAGTTAATAGTGTAATCAATATAGCCCAATATCTCTTTACGTTAAAAGTACATTATGACCTGATACAAGTTTTTACTAGCTCAATACATTATCATCTTAGCCCTTCTTTATTTAAACCCTCTGAAGAGATTGCTGGGCGTACATGATGTTTGATAAAGTTCTTGGAATATATTATAGTGTAGTACTTCATAAAATAAATTAAATACTTCTTTAATTAACACACTAATGTAAAAATTAAAGACAACGATATCCATCCGCACTAATATGGTCAACTTATATAAGTATTCCTTGCTCAAAAATTCCCTTATTAAAAATAAAAGAGAAAACCCGATTCTTGGAAAGTGTGACATCAAAGAGAACCCGCTGATTGGGTGACATGGTTTCTCGGTAAATAAATTTTAGCGCCGCTCGCCTCGGATTTACAACTCAATTCTCAGCATTGCCTTATCTTCGGTAGGTCTCACCTTTAAAGTCAATTTAAATGTTGGTGTGCGGTCCCTTAACCGGAGAATACCATTTTCACCAATAGTTTAACGAAGCAAAGTATAATTTATTTACAAATTCTTTATATCCCTAATAGTTTAGCATTATGGTTTGGATCATCGGTGGTTGTGTTAGTTATCTAAATGGAGTAAGAAGGTATATTATAAAAGATTTCAGGTTTAAATTTGTTAAATCCGAGATTTACTTTTCTGGAAGCTAAGAAAAAGGTAAAACTGCATGTTTGTTGTTGATTGTTTTGATTGTTATGCTGTATTTCCTTTGTTATAAAAAAAATTGAGTAATTGCGTATTGGCGGAATTGTTAGCCGTCACAGTTTACCAGCCGTTCGTATTATCAATGTTAGTCTCCTACCGCTATTTTTATGTTTATATGTTTCTTTTGTCAACAAAAAATACGATTGCTAATTAATTGTAACGACAAAAACATTAGAAAATAAGTACCGCTATTTTTATATTTATATGTTTCTTTTGTCAACAAAAAATACGATTGCTAATTAATTCTAACGACAAAAACATTAGAAAATTCTTCACCCTATAAGACTGAAATAAACTTGCTACAAAAAGACGTAAACGACTTAACTAACTTAAATAAGAAGATGTTAGACTCCGTAAAGTTGTTGGAAGTTGAAAAAGATACCTGTTATTCCGACATTTGTGCATTGAAGGAACAGTTACAGATATCTAAATCTGTTGTTATTAATTCTCCAACACAGCTACCAACTAGGCCAAATACACTTGACGATAGTCGACCTCGGCTTCTCTTTGTTGGTGGAAATTGTAGCAGAGTGTTCCTAAAACATTTACGTTTAAAGTTTGAAGCTTACTACAAGGTCCAGTGTTTCCTGAAGCCGGGCAGTTCAAGCAGTGAAGTGATTAGGACAGCATCAAATTTAGTTAAGGACTTTACGAAAGAAGATTTTTTTATAATAATGTTAAATGGAATTTGTTTTTCATCTGATGTTTTAAAAAATTTAATTCAAAATCATGTTGATACAAACACTTTAGTGATGACAAGCCCTCTTATACCTATTTAAACCATAATGTTATCTATAATAGTAATAAGGCCCATTATCGTACTGTTCATGCAAATAATATTAATCTGTATGGGATTTTAGAGTCTAATCACGCCAGTAACTTTGGTTCAGACTTGGCATCATTATTACATGCACATATTTTCAAATATTTTAAAATTAATATTTCATCGAATAAATTGTCTTTGAATCATCAAATTAATGAGCCTGAACTGATTACTGATCGTGAATTGAATTCTTCTTTTTTATAGATATGTCCACGAAGGTTGAATCTCATTCATGTTCATATTCTACTTGTAAGATTGAAATTAGCTCTTCGAAAAGCTTAAGTATCTTTATTCTTAATATACAATCCCTGAGAAAAAAGATGGATGAGCTTCATCTTTTTCCTGGACACATGTAATTTTCCTGATATTGTACTTCTGACTGAGCACTGGTTGAGGCCTAGTGAATGTTTTTTAATATCTGATTATGTTCCTATATCAAATTTTTGTCGTCAACAATCTATACATGGAGGAACGATGATCTTGGCTAGCCAAACAATTGAAACGATTTTTTGTAATATAGATGAGTATGATAATCTTCTGTTAGAGAATGTTTTTGAATTCTCTCTTTATTTTTATAAGCGTTTTAATTTATATATTATTTGTGTTTATAGGCCACCTACAGGAGATATTGCTATGTTTTTGGACAAACTTGATTCTCTTTTATTTCAGTTGTCCCACACTCTAAGGTTATATTGGCTGGTGACTTTAATATCAACTACACTGATGAAACCTTACCACGTACTTCTCTTTTAAGTATTTTAAATTCTTACGACTTGAAAATGCACGTTCTTTCTCCCATACGAACAACTTCTTCATCTGCAACTACAATTGACTATTTCTGTACAAATTTTGATGACGTTTTATGCACAGTACTCCCATTTGGTATTTCCGACCATGAAGCTATTCTTGCTAAAATGCCATATAATACTGTATTATCTTCATCTCATTATATGGGAATAATTTTCACCAGTAGAAATTTCAATGCTTTTTCTGCTGCTACAGCTTCGGAATTGTTGCTTCAGAAATTGGAATGCACTTAAAACGGCTTCTGACCCACTTACTTTATTTTTTCAAGTTCTGTGAGATAAAATTAATCAGTGCTTTCAATTTTTAATTTAAAATGAGGCTTAAAACTAAGAAACGAAAACCATGGGTTACAAGAGGCCTTAGAATTTCAGCTAAAAACCTCCGTTTTTTGACTAAATTGTGCAAATATACCACAAATGAAAATATCCTTGTATATCATCAGAAATACCGTAGTCTGTACAGAAAGACAATTAAAGCAGCAAAATCTAATTATTATAGGGATCGCTTAAATATGTCATCAAATAGGCAAAGAGAGTGTTGGTCGATTATTAATGATTTTAGACATTGCCATAGAAAAGTACCTAAACCGGAGTTAAGATCTGACATTTTAAACGACTATTATTGTGATATACCTAATATCTTGCTCAAAGGCATTCGTAGTAACATTGATCCCTTACACTATCTTCAACAAGTGTCGGTTGAGCATTCATTTTTCTTTCATCCTGTCGATCTTACCGAAGTAAAAAATGAAATCAAACGCCTAAAAAACCATAAATCATCTGGAGCTGATGAGATATCTTCGAGGTTACTCTTTTTGCCTGATTCAGCCTTAAATGCTTTAGTTTCTGCCATAAACAATTCTTTACATATTGGCATTTTTCCTTCATGTTTAAAAGAGGAAGTGGTTATCCCTCTTCATAAGGGTGGAGATTTGGATCAGCCTTGTAATTTCCGTCCCATTTCTATTTTGTCTACCCTCTCTAAGATAGTTGAAAAACTTGCAAAACGCAGAATTTTGTCCTTTTACATCATAATGGCATTTTGTCTGCAAATCAGTTTGGATTTCGAGCCGGTAAAAGGACTCATGATGCTGTTTTTAGCTTTTTGGAGAGCGTCTATGTGTCCTTGAATTCTGGAGAGTCATCGGCGGTGATAGTGTTTTGTGATCTATCCAAAGCATTTGACTGTGTGGATCATGGAATACTGTTATCTAAGCTCGATAAATATGGTTTTAGGGGCGTAGCGTTGCGATGGCTTGAGTCCTATCTATCAAATCGTACTCAGAAGGTTACAGTGTCTGGGCGTTTGTCTGCTTCTAGATCCCTAAAATGCGGCGTTCCCCAGGGTTCAGTGTTGGGACCATTGTTATTTTTACTGTATGTGGATGACTTGAGTTTATTGAAACTGCAGAGCAAGGTGGTTCAGTTTGCTAATGATACCACCATACTATGGAGCCATTAAAATGTCGTAAAAAACTTGTATCCTTGAAGACCTTCAGATTTTACCAGAGTGGTGTGCTTCCAACAGGCTCGTGTTTAATGTAAGAAAGGCATCTATTATGGGGTTTAAGTGCGATGTTTAGGGTCTGATGTTTGACGAAAATTCCGTCTTGCAGAATAATGAGTGCTGCAAGTTCCTAGAAATTAACATTGATGGTCGCCTTCGGTTTGAAGATCATATTTTACATTTAGCTGGGAAATTATCTTCTGGATGTTTTGCAGTAAGAATGGCTAAATAAGTGCTGGGAGGGGTGGTTCCACGTTCAGTGTACTTTTCACTTATTGAATCTCATATTCGGTATGGCTTGCCTTTTTGGGGTTTAACCAATAAGGGGCTACTTAACATTGTCTTTGTTATTCAAGAAAAAGCAGTTAGATACCTGTGTTCTGCTAAGTTAAGAGTTTCTTGCAAACCCCTCTTCATTTCTGAAAAAACTAACTCTTTTTTCGCTTTTTATCTTAGAAACAGCTGCTCTTATTCACAAAATTCCCAAACTACCCTCTGACACTGGCCACTTGACTCGTCGTGTAAATGATGTTCCCCTACCTATTTCTACGTCTTCCTTTACCAAAAACTCATTAATTTACATAAGTAAAAAAATTTACAATCATGTTCCTCTATGTGTTAGACATATATCGGATGTTAAGAAATTTAAAAGAGAATTAAAGACGCTTTTATTGGCTAAGGCATATTATAACCTGGATATATATTATAACCTATTCTTTTTTTCTTCTCTGGTTTTGTCAACAAGTTTACTTTTATTTAGTAATTGATTGTTTTATTTAGTTATCTTTAATTCAAGTATGTTAAAAAAGTTTTGTGTCTTGTGTTTAATTTTGTTCATTGTTTTGTCAATTTTTGAAATTGTATTTTTGTTTTGTTTTTTTTTAGCTTGTAGGATGCTTGTACACAAGATTATTCTTACGTAATATAGCACATTTTCTTTGTTTCTTTCTTTCTAATTAGCTTAGAACATTGAAAGACTAGAATTAGCATTGTCGTGGATCTATGGGCAGTTTGTTTGCTTGCAACATCTCTGATGCAATGATGCTTATGTAGAAATGGTAAAAAAATACATATTATAAAAATTTGTGACTTATTTTGACTGACGCAAAACAATACTATTCCTTAATTAAATTAAATATAAAGCATTTTTTCCATAAAATATGATAAGATACTCAATAAAGAAGTCAACATTTAAAGTTAAATGAACGTAGATAACGAATATTAGAAAAAAAGGTAAAAACGTTGCAACGCCGCTGGATCGCATTGTTGTTTCCACCGACACATCCTTACCAGCAACGTAGTCAAAAAATACTTACATGATAAATTTTTAGTATTAATAAATTATGCTTTAAATTATAAATAATATTACCGTTTATGAACTCTTTATGCGTTTTTTTTAACGTACTTCATTAGAGTTATGTTACTTATCTAATAAAGAGGCTTTTTTTTATAGAAATTAAATATTTTATTTTATATATAGATTCCCCAAATAGTTTTTAGTATTCTACATTTATGACGACGGTTGTGCCTTATTATGATGTTGTGACAACATCGGTATTTACTTGTGAAAAGTTGTGTGGTGCGGTACAAACGGCAATAGTTTTTACTATCGCAACAATTCACAAAAATAACTAAATGAAACAACCAAAAACTAATGAATAAACACAGAACTTTACAAATGCCGAACGTAAACACAACGCCGATTGTCAAGATGACATTTCGCAAGATGACATCACCTTTTGGCTGCGGTGTTGGTATTTCATTTTGTTTAGAAGCGGTTTTAGAAATAAGAATGTTATTAGTTTTTTTTTGCTTTAAAGATATTATTTTTGCGCTATGAATAACATATTTCGATTTCTACTTTTTATTTTTAATCTAAGATCTAACATCAATAAATTAAATTAACTTTATGATATTTGTGTTAATATACATACATATTATACATATTATATATTATATAATTATAGATATATATATATATATATATATATATATATATATATATATATATATATATATATATATATATTATATACATATTATACATGCATTAATATAGCTGAAATTTTCCGCTTTTGATAATGAGTGTAAGCTTGACAACACAGAATCAATAAAAATGTTACTCAAACAAAGTTGTTGTTTACTAATTCTAGCCTTTCAATGATCTAAGCTAATTACAAAATATGGATAATAAAAATGCTCCGAGTCTACGGTACGGATGTGTATTATTTTAAATGATAAAAATTTATTATTTTAAATGGTAAATATCTCTTTATATTTATATATTTTATATAATTAAATTTATTTAATTAATAGAATTTAGGATCTTTGCAAAATTTTAATTTAATTTTTCCCTTGAAACTCATTACTTTTTACCTTGCATATATTATGGCTATCAAATCTGCAACGACAAAAGAAATTTGAAAAAAAAACATTTCGACGTTGCCAAGAGCTAAAATTAGGAAAACATGAATTTACTATAAAATTGTATAATCATAAAAAAAATTTAGGATTTTAACCTATTTTAACGGACATGTTTTTTAAAATAATGTTTGCATTTAATATTTATAAAGTTAATATGGTTCCAAAGAACTGATCCATATTAGCTAAACTGGCAACTCCCGAAGAGGACGTAGGTGAGCAATACGGTAACGTGTAGAAGTTACAAAGATGATATATCACAGCGTCATAATAATATTAATATTGTAACATAATAATAGGAATATTAGTTTTAGTGATAGTTTTCCGTTCTATTAACTGTTTCTAAAACAGTGTTTCCTAGTATATCAAAAAGCATAATTTTTCTATGAGATAAGACACCTGCATATTTTTTCACTATTATGAAATTAGAATAAAACAAGGAAGTTTTTAACTGACAGTTAGATAGCGATAAAACATTCATTATTTATCTTACAGTTTAAGAGCAAAACAAAGAGTAATTAGGTGAAAAGGCAATAATCCTGGGAACCCCCTGTATTATTTTCACAATAAAGAAGAACTTTAAAAAAGTGATTACTGTTCCAAGGCATTTCGTGATTGAACAATATTATAAAATTATCAAAGTTAGACAGATATTGTCATTGGCATAGTTTATATTTTTTGAAATAATTTGGTCAGAATCTTTGAAAAATTTTAAAATTCGCTTGTAACTCGAAAACCGTAAATACTTCACTAAGGTCATATTGACATTTTTCAATAGCCCATAGAAAGACCTAACCCCAGTTAAAAAGTTTTACAAGTTAACGGGACACCCTATACACCCTGTATATACTATATAGGGGCACTGACTTATGAAACAAACGATAAAAAAGCAACAAAACCATTTTTAGGAATGACAATATCCTTAACTTTTTTTGATTAATTCAGGATAGAATTATGTGTTTTAATATTTACTACCTGACATAATAAAAGGTCTAACTAACATAGAGTTTAAGGTAAAAATTATAAATTACTTAAAGAGTAAAGCATTTTATTCTATAAATAAATTTATGCCACATTATTTTAATACTAATGTAGTGTATAAGCGTGTGGCTGTAATAGCTAGTGTTTTTGTCATTATATGTTAGTGCTTAGGTAAAATTTATATTTTAGTAACCTTTCTTTTTTAAATATTTTTCTGATATTTATTTATAGGTAGGTTTTATAGATAAATATTTGTATTTAAATTTAAGAAGAGCTAATTTCTCTATAATTACAGTGAATTTGTTTACCAATAGATAAGAGGGATTTAAAATGTTTAATTTATGTAAAAAAAATTAAATAGGAATTTTATTGTCGAAAAATTTTTAATTGTGCAAATTTTTACGGCGTTTCTAATATATCTTTGCAGACATTATTTTCTGTCGCCTTTGCTTTCCTTTAAGAAGAATTTATTACTAAAAATTATTTTTAGAACCAGTCAAGAATGTTCTGTTGTAGGTGAGACTTCTTCATCGGTTCAATATTATCAGAACGTCAAATAATGGTATTGTTTTTGTCATAATATACCAATAAGGACAAGAATTAATATGTATTAGATGTTATGTGGTAGTCTGGGACTGTCTCATCAAAATAGTAGCTACCCCGTATTTAATTATAAAAAATTTATTATGTATATATAGGGTGTTCATTTGAAAACTTCCCACCACAGATTTATCGAAAACCACTGTTTAAAAAAAACGCCGAAATACGTCAAAAGGTTTGTCAAGGGGGACAACTTTCTAACCTAAAATTACTTCACCCTCTGCCCCCCAGGGTCATCCCTTTAAAAATTTTAAATAGCAAGGGGTATCGAGTAATAGCTTGTTTAAAAGGTCTTTCGAAGTCTTTTATTTTGACGTTTGATTTTTTTAAATCGGTCCATTCCTTTTTCGAGAAAATAAGACAAATATTTGTTTATCTTAATTTGTTCAGATAGAAAACAAAAACATGAAAATCAGTTTTTATTTCAATAAGCGTTCAAAATGTTGCCCGTTTTTGGCCAAACAATGATATAGCCGATGTTCAAATTCCTGACGGACATTTTCAAAAACATGTTGTGGGATATCATGGCAGCTGTCGATAATGCGTTGACGAAGTTCATCCAAACTAGCAGGCCATTATATAGGCCCCCTTCGCCCTATCTATTTATCTGGAAACTCGTCGTCTAGCCATTGCCGAATGGGAAGAACAAAGTGAGGAGGAGCGCCGTCTTACTTGAAATATATTTCAGCCTTATCAAGTATAGGGTTTTCATCATCATCGATTTGGTTTTCAATGGATTCAGTGATAAGCGGATTGACGGTATTTTCCAACATATCCAAATAATTGTCTCCATTTTAATTTCCGTTAATAAATAATGACCCAATCACTTTATTTCCTAGAATGCCTGCCCATAGATTAATTTTTTGAAGCTACTGGGTATGCCCTTCTACAAATGCATAAGATTTTCATTGCTCCAATATCTACAATTATGCTTATTAACAAATCCATTTAGATAAAATGTGAATTCATCGCTGAAGCAGATATTCTTTACATGAATAGTATTATCATTAATCGCTTCAGTCATTTTTTCACAAAACTTAACTTGCCTATCGAAATCATCTTCGGTTAACTCTTGCAATATTTTCATTTTTTTGAATGGATGAAATTTATGAAATTTCGTACCTGTGTGAACAGAGTCTAATGAAATACCAGTGGCAGCAACAATTTTGCGTAATAAAGTATTAGGATTTATTCCAAAATGACCCAAAACTTCAACTTGAGCGGCTTCATCCAAAATTCACCGATGATCACGTTTTTTATTTGCAGCAGATCCAGTTTCAGTAAACTTAGTAACAAGGTCCAAAACATACCTATGCGAGGTTATTTTCTCCAGATGTCTGGCGTTAAACGTGACAGCAGTTTGCCGAGCACATTGATTTTGGGCACCATAAATTAGAATAATTTCCACTCTTTCGGCTAGTGTGTAAACCATTTTGGAAGTAAAATCTTCAATTCAACAAATAAATTTTTACTATTCCAAGACTGTCACAAATGCAACTGACGGCAAAATAAATTCTTTATTTTCCTTAGCAACTATAAATAACTAAGCAGGTATAACAATAAATACAGTTCGCCCAGGAAATCTGTGTTGATGAAAAGAATACGGAAAAAAATTCAGGTTGTTATTTAGTTTTTTCCACGTCTAATCTTCGGAATTGCTGTTTATGTTGGTAGTTTCCGTTTTAAATTATAAACGAATTGTAGATTTGGCAAACCCTAACGGGCAACATTTTGAACACTTATTGAAATAAAAACTGATATTTTCATGTTTTTGTTTTCTATCTGAACAAACTAAGATAAACAAAGACCTTTTGACGTTTTTCGGCGTTAATTCGTAAAGTTTAAAAGAACAAAAGAAGAAATAAACTCATTAAGACTTTCTAACTAATTTTCTAAATCTACCTATTTAATTGGCGGGCAAGAACGACAAAGTAGTTTAAATAAAAATAAATCCCCGGAAAACCAGCAGACACTATTTAATTTGCCCGAAGAGTTAGCCTACTGCAGTCATAAAATGAGATTTTCTTTAAAAATCCCCGATTTAATGCTAGACTCTATAAAGTTTAATGACCGACACGTGGAAAACATTACATGGCATTTTAAGGATACAAGGTCTAACCAATAGAATAAAAAAGTAAGCGTACCTTCCTTGTTAACTTCCTTACTTTGCCAGATTTCGCTGTAAACTTATAAAATTTTACTATTTATTTATTTATAAAAGTGACAATAAAATCAACTTTGGAAACAAGAATCTAGGGCAACCAAGTTATCAAATCATTGAGCAATTTAAGAACAAAACATAAATCAAATCGCATAGGTACATCGTATTTCTAGGGTATTCAGTTTCAATGCATCAAGCATACCAGATCTATAGTAGCTTTCAAAATTAATATTAAGATTGTACCTCATGAAATAAAGAAACTTATTTTAAATATGTTTCAGACAATCAATGTGAATGCAATACTGTGTTGACCAAATGATGGAATATTCCAGATTAGTTTTTATGTGAAATATCTAGTAGCTTAATAGCCTCCCAAGATAGTTGCGGAAAACAAATCCCAGAACATTTGTACTCTTTATGCAAATTTCTCATCAAACCAGATTCCAAAATCCTTGACTATAGGAATGTCAGTATTGATTTTATATTAAGTATTATATTTCTTTGCCCCCTTAAAAAAACTGAGCGAAAGATACTGAGCACATCTATATAGCACTCAAATCAGTTTAAAGCTTTAATGAGTAATTCCAGTACACAATATTCTTGTAAAGTCTTAGATCGTTAAAAATATTAACACTCATCAAATCATTGACGAGTGTTGTCTTCTGTGGAACCCCTCAATGAACCTCAAACTGAGATGAGATACATTTATTTATTTTAACTCTCTCTATTCTTCCTTTAAAAAAAAATCTCAACCCAAGCATGAACTGAACGGTGAAATCCCATGAGCCCCAATTTCTAAAGTAGTAACTTGGTATTTACTCTATCAAAGGCCTTCGAGAAATCAATATACATATATGTAACCTACTTAAATATTATTCTCGAAAGCCTCCAATAAGTCGGTCTTATATAATACAAGATTATATGAAGTTGATCTTCCCTAACAGAAGCTAAACTGGGTTTTACTAATCAGTCCCCTACATTTCCATGATAACTGATCATAAATCATGCTGTCAGATAACTTAAAAATAGCACATTGATTACAGACACCTTGACAATTATTGACGTCATTATGGCTTTTATACTTCAAAATTGGGGCTATGAAACTCTGCCTCCCAGAGCTAGAATATGAGGAAGTTGACAATGACAAATTAAACATCATATGGAAAGGTTTAGTCAAGGTAACTATATAATTTTTTTTAAATAATGTTTGAAATACAATTAGGACCAGGCACGAATTTAGCGGAAAGTTTACTTATTTTGGTAAATATTTGCGAAATAGAAGTTTCCTGAAGTGATATAGAGTTTAATGTTTTAAAATCAAAGCATGGAGAAGAAGATCTGTCATACACACCAGCAAACAATTTAGCAAACAAGTTTTCAATATCTTGCCCAGTTCCACTAGTAATAAAATCTAAATATATACTATTAAGATATGCACTGGTTTTACGAGTAATCCTCAAGTAATTCCAGAATTGTCAAGGATTTTGTAAAAGTGAGTTAGTGACAGCTTGCATTATGTCCGGCATAACATCTATCATATTCTTCTTTACCCAATTTTTCTTGGTTAAAAAATATTTGGTAATTACGAGTAGACCTACAGGACATGTAACACTTGTGTGCTTCTTTTTTACAAATGAAATATGTCAAATTAGGACTAAACCATATGGAAAACTATGATGTTCTGAGATGCTTTTTTGGTACAAAAAAAATGAGATAATCATTAAGTATTGAGTAAAATATTTTGTAGCTTTATCAATATTTACATTGTCAAAACACGTAACCCAATCAACACTAGCTAAATAATTATTCACATCAAAATAGTAAACAGTGTACTTACCCTAAGTGATGGTGTATCAATTCAATAGGCTATGCAGTAGGATGCACACTGCTTGTCAAGATGTTGAATTGAATTGATGAAACAGTAAGCTGCCAAGGCAGTTGTGCATATAGGTCTCCTGATGGACCCGTCATGCCCCACCGGGGGTTACCGGAGCCCAACGGCTTTAGAGAAACCGATAAGGCTCTCTGGTCTGAAGGACTTAAAGTCGCTCGGTACACTGAAAGTGTTACCCAAGTATTTGAACCTGGCGCGCGTGAGTGCTGGGCACTCCCCGACTACATGGTCAACGGTTTCATCCTCCTCACAGCACCATCGGCATTCCGGGTTGTCCGCAATACCGATAGTCTGGAGATGGCTTCTTAAGTGCCAGTGACCGGTTAAAAGACCTGTCACTAGCCGAATTTCGCGTCTTTTTAGGCGTAGTACATTTTTGGTGAGACAGGCAGAGGGCCCACCTACGTTTGCTTTGGCCTGTCTCATACCAGGGGACTCAGTCCATCTTCGGTGGGTCCACTTGTCCAGCAGACCCTTTATTGACGCGACCGCAACGCATTTGGCGATACTAACTATGGGTTCCAGCCCCATCGGCACATTCGCGGATCCTAGTCTGGCAAGAGAGTCCGCTTCCTCATTACCTGCATGGTCTGCGTGGCCAGGTATCCAGACGAGCTGAACCCTGCATCCAACCTGTACCAGTTTTTTCAGGACTTTTATGCACTCTAGTACAAGCTTGGAGCTTACCTTTGCGGCCGTGATAGCCTTAATGGCAGCTCTGCTGTCCGAGCATATTGATTCAACTGTATTGCTGTGTCCGCTGCTTAGGATTTTCTGTTCGCATTTTAATACAGCGAATACTTCGGCCTGGAAAATAGTGGCGTGCTCCCCCAGCTAGTATGCCCTACTGGTATGTGGGATCCCACCAATAAGCCCTGATCCAGCTCTGTTATTCATTCTGGAGCCATCTGTGTACCAGATGGACCCCCTATTTAGCAATGCAGGTCTGTTGGAATGCTGCCACTCCTCTCTGCCTGCAACGTGCGTCACGAATCCCTCGCAGTCCACAGTCACTGGAGCCATGCAGTCACTGCCTATCAAAAGAAGAGGACATTCCTGTATGGCCCCTGACCAAATTTTTGCGTGACCGGTCTCGCCAGCACGTAGCTCGCTGAGGACGTATAGCCTGTACGCAGTCCTCATTGCCTCGAATTGCACAACGAGGTCCAGAGGCGGAAGGCTCAGCAGAGTCTCAAGCGCTCTAGTTGGCGCCGTCCGCATGGAACCCGTTATGCTGAGACATGCAAGACGTTGGACTCTGTCCAGTTGAGCACGCATTTTCGCATTTCTCAATGCAGCTGCACGCCACCTAGAGATATAACAGGGGGCGTGCCAAAGTTACGTCTCCTCGTGAATAGTAGGAGCTCTGCTTTTTTGGGGTTAATCCTGAGACCCCCCGAGAGGCACCATATGTTCACCATACGCAGGGCTCTCATCATTGGCAAAGGATTACCAGATCATCAGCGTAGGCCTGTGTGTATAGGCCAGCATTGTTTAAAAGATTTATCAGGCTGTCGACCACAAGGCACCACAAGGTAGGGGATAATACTCCTCCCTGCGGGCAGCCCCTAGCCGCTAACATTTCGACAATCTCGTTGTTGAGCTGGGCAGATACATGACGTTTCGAGAGCATGGCCTCTATCCAGCTAACCAAACAGGGTTCTGAGCCGCGGCTCTCGTGTGCTTGGCAGATTAATGCAAAAGAGGTGTTGTCAAGATGTTATCTACAGATATTTTTTGAATTTTGGAAAACACAAAATATATCGAATGACATGTGGATTCTTCCGAATGAATATCATTTACTTGTACCATATTGAGATATGAATATGTTTCTGCCAGAGAGCGTCAGAACACACTTTAGGAAACGCAGCATACTTCACCATCCTTAACAGACCATTTAGCTATAGAAAGGTTTTTTATTACATACAATATGTCCGTTAGAATTTGAAAAATATATTGTATTGCTAAATGATTATCTTTAATGACTTTAACAGAAGAAATTGCCATCAAAATTTCAGTTTCCTAAGTATTTTAGAATAAGCTCCTAATAATTATCCTTTTAATTTTAAATAAATCCCTTTAATTTTGTATGCAAAATCGTGATGAAAAAAGTCAAAAAACCAAATTTGTTCAAACACGAAAGGAATATCAACAATTAAAATTTTTGTTTTAAGAAAAGATGGATTATATAATATTTTTGCAAAAAAATCTAAACCACATTCTAAATATGATGCCAATGATTAAAGCCTTAAATATTTTTTACAACAAAAATTATGTTAAAGCTTAAAAAGCATGTGTTACTTTTTTTTATGAGTTTATCACTCATAGAATTATTTAAAATATGCCTAGAAGCACCTACAAGTCAACAAAAGTATACTGGTCTCTAATATGTGCAGACTGAAAAAGTCACTGTGCAAGACATAGGTAATGGAATGGAATGAAAATAAGAATATCCATTGCAAATACAATGTGATTCTTGTATTTAGATCTGGCTTTTCTAACCGTCTAAATATCCTGACTGACAATATATAGGGTGTTTGGCGGAGGGTTAGCCAAACTTGGTGGGCATATAGATAGGCTCAGATAGAAGATATTTTCTTAATAAACTTGTGTTCTAAAAGTTTCGGGTTTTTATCATTGATTTTGTGTTATTTTCAAGATTTTCAAAAAATTAAATTTGCTTTTTGACATCTTTAAATTTTTTCAGCATATTATTTACGTTTTTTTACATTTGTGTTTAGTCTGTAATGTATCCTGAATCTAAAAAAATCAATGTCAAGTACAAATAATACCGAAATAATTCGTTTTGCGCTTAAAAAGTTAATACAAGTAGCGAAAAAAGTTATGAAAGGTAACTTTAACTTGATGCAAAAAAAAAACTAAAATCTATCAAGATCTTCAGGTAGTTTTAAAAACATCTCCAGTTAATACTCTTTTCAATGATATACGATGTGTAATACAAAGCCGACTAACTTGCCACAATTCGTGACTTTAAAGGACAATAAAGTAAAAAAAAATATTTTTTAATTTTATGCATTTATTTTAAAATTACAAATTTTATTAAAACTGCGCTCTCCTGGCTCTAATACATGCCCTACGTCGCCGTCGCATTTCCACTGTCGTAAGACGAAGCCGCATCTCTTTTCTGATAGTTTGAAAAGCGGCATCGATTCTTTGAATGGTCAAATGAGGAGATCGTGGAACATGCTATGGGATTGTTGTTGTGATAACAACAATATGTGCTACATATTGTTTTTGTCATTTTGTCGTGGTGTAACTTTTTAGCTTTCTTACGTACCCAAGTCGTTAATTTAGTATTGTATCGTTTCTGTAGTTGTTATTGTTACTGTTGCGGTTAATTGAGTTTTTATATTGTTTGTGTGACTTTCCTTATTTTCGTATCATTATCGCCACAATGGCTGCATACACTACCGAAGAATACGCCGATATTGTCTTTGCTTATCCTCCTGGGACCTAGCGTCCATTTAAATGGACATAGCAGTTTTATATTTCCAGTTTCGTTAATTTATTATTTTAGCAGCTTAGACCTCGCCAATTAAGTATTAGTAATCTGTGGACCTCGCATCCACTACGTTGGACACTGCCCAGTGCGATTGGGTCGACTTTAATTGTGCATATGTGCTGGGAATCAGTTGTTTGTTTTCGGAATTTTTGGCAATCAAAGAGTGCTTCGGCCAGGGGAAGATGACGAAAAATTGGAGCAAATACTAAAAATCATTGGAAATGATGACTCTGACATTGAAATGTCTGATGATGAAGAAGAAATTTAAACTATGGATAATTTATTAGGGAAAGAAGAAGAAATAATTAATGAAAAACTAGTAAGCAGCAGTAAGGAGGAAGAAGAAGAAGATAGAATTCCTCTTAGTGTCCTAAGAGAAAACTTAAAAATGGTCAAGCAATCTGTGAATCCTTTAAAGCGAAAGTCTTGGAGAAGAGATGATACTTTTGCACCTCCAAATTTTGAAGGCTCCTCTAGTGAATGCAGCGCAGAGCTCCGGTACGATTGGCTTACAAAATCGTATTTAGCCATGTACTTTAAAGATGAGTTATTCCAAAAAGTGTGTGATTGCACAAATGCAAGGTACGTTGAACTTCAAGGAGTGTCTTTTAAATTGACTCCTAATGAGATTAAACATTTTTTTGAAATAGTTTGTTTGTCTAAAATATCTCAAAATCAGAATGTACTGGGCAAAAACCACTAAAGTTTCAGCTATTGCAGATATAATGATTCGAGATAGATTTTTTGCTATAAGAAGTAACCTTAAAATCGTCATTGATGGCAGCATCGCTGAAGAGGTACGCAGGTCTGACAAATTTTGGAAAGTACGTCTTATTATAAAAGCAGTATGGCAGGGTTGTTTGCAGCTACCTAGAGAGAAAGTGGTTGCTGTAGATGAACAGATAATTCCATTTACAGAGACTTGTAAAATGAAGGAGTTCGTTAGAGGAAAGCCAAATCCAGAGGGCTTAAAAAATTTTGTTGTTGCTGCCCCTGATGGTCTTGTCATAGACTTTGAATTATATCAAGGAAAAGATACTTTTCCAGATGATTCTGTAAAATGACTTGGTGTTGGACCTTCTGCTGTTGTTCGTCTTGGAAGGACATTATTTCCTGGAAGTCATGTGTACTGCGATAGATATTTCACGACAATACCACTTCTCGAATATCTTCATCAACAAGAGAAATATTGTACTGGAACCATTATGAAATCTCGTGTACCAGCGGCAGCAAATTTAACTTCGGAACAAATGATGGCCAAGATAGGTAGAGGCAGCTCGGAACAAATTGTAAGACAAGATGGCGAAGTAGTAGTTGTACAATGGTATGATCTGAAATATGTACTTTTGGCATCTACTGCTCTAGGAATTCAACATAGCGATGAGTTTAAAAGGTGGTCTAAGAAAAGATCCCTCCACGCAAAATACAACAATATTTAGATTTTAAAATCGAAATTGCCACTCAACTTTTGACAAATACACCTAACCCACAAAGTGAATCCCGAGAAAACATCCGAGGTGTAGGTACTAGAGGAAATCCTGAGGCAAATATCTTTGTTGATTCACCGTCATCGTCATTAGGCACTGAAAGAAAACGGAAACAACACTTTCCAGAGATTGTCACAGGCTCAAAAATTTCGGTTAGATGTAAAAATGACTCTTGTGCCAAAAAAACCAAGTTTTTTTATAATACATGCAACACATTTTTGTGCATTACTGGCAACAGAAACTGTTTCATGGAATTCCATAGCAAATAAATTTAGGTTTACATTTATTTTCTGCGTTTTCATAGGTTTAGACTGAAATGTTATTGAAAAAAAAAATTATATATTAGGAATTTTTGCTTAGGTTAAGACCCAATGTCCATTTTAATGGACGTCATGTATCTGTCAAAGTAAGAAAAAAATAAAAAAAGTTATTAGTAAACAATGTTTATTTATGCATTTTTTATTATATTTAAAAGCCTCACAACCCTAACTTAACAAAAACATGTCCGGGTCCCAGGAGGGTATGGAAGAGCCAATGGTAATACGCGAGAAGCACAAAGAATTTATGAGGAGCAATTCCCCAATAGGCGTGTGCCCCACCACAACATTTTTGCTTTTCGTCGATTAAGGGAAACAGGCAATCTAAATTTTTAAGAACCGAGGATCAATCAAAGGCAGTATGATGTTGCTGTAGATGAAAACGTAATTCGCGCATTCGATGAGGATCCCACCACTAGTACAAGGAAAATAGCTCCGTTGAAAATAGACACTTTTTAAAAAGCATCTTATGGACAGATGAATCAACATTTACACGCGTGAAGATATTTAGCCAACATAATTTACATTATTGGGATAACAAAAACATAAATCAGCATTTGACCAGAGCCAAGTCTTTTCAAACAAGATTCAGTGTTAATGTTTGGGCAGGTGTGATTGGAAGACACCTCATCGGTCCACACTACTTGCTGAGAAACCTCAACGGGGACAATTACTTACATTTTTTACAAAATGATCTCCCACAATTATTGGCTGATATACCCATATTTAATGAAGACGGGCCAATCGTCTTCCAGAATGACGGGTGTCCTGCACACTATCGGGTCGCCGTTAGAGAATTTCTGAATAATACTTTTCCCAATTCGTTGATCGGAAGAGCAGGTCCCATCGCATGGCCTCCACGGTCCCCTGATTTAACCCCTCTCGATTTTTACGTATGTACGGGACGTGCGAAAGAACTCGTGTACGAGGTGGAAATTGACAATCTAGACCACTTAATTTAAAGGATCAATGCCGCTTTTCAAACCGTCAGAGAAGAGATGCGACTTTGCCTTACGGCAGTAGAAATGCGACGGCGATGTAGGGCATGTATAAGAGCCAGGGGAGCGCAGTTTCAATAAAATTTAAAATAAATACATAAAATTTAAAAAAAAAAATTTATAAATTTATTTTCCTTTAAAGTCATGAACTGTGGCAAGTTAGTCGGCTTTGTGTTACACATCATATATCATTGGAAAGAGTATTAACTGGAGATGTTTTTAAAACTACCTGAACATCTTGATAGATTTTAGTTTTTTTTTTGCGTTAAGTTAAAGTTACCTTTCATAACTTTTTTTGCTACTTGTATTAACTTTCCGAGCTCAAAACGAATTATTTTGGTATAATTTGTACTTGATTTTAATTTTTTTTAGATTCAGGATACAAGATGTCAAAAGGCATAATTTTTTGAAAATCCTGAAAATAACTTAAAATCAATGATATAAAAAAACCCGAGACTTTTAGAACACAAGTTTATTAAGAAAATATCTTCTATCTGAGCCTATCTATATGCCCACCAAGTTTGGCTAACCCTCCGCCAAACACCCTGTACAAAATGGAAGGTTTTAAAAATTTTAACAAGTATTCGTTTATTCTAAAAATTCAAATTATTAACTTTTTATTTTTACTTAAGTTTTCTCTTATACGGTGATTTTTTTTGTGCTGCAATATTTTATAAACGATCTAATACTACGATAAGTCAATGCTCTGAACACGACCAATGAACACTCATATTATTGGGATTCTTTACATTTAAAACTGTGCTATTGCGCAACTGATTCAAAGAGACTAAGACCTGTGAGGGTGCACCATCGTCCTATTCTAATACAGCTTTTTTTATTATAGGTGCCTAAACTAAGCATATATTTAAACTACAAGTTTATAATAATTTAACTTTACTTACATCAGCTAACTAATCTTAACGTCTAAAACTCTGAAATGGTACCATCTTATAATAATTTTCCTTAAATTCTATTACTCGAGTCATTCTGCATAAGCACATCATAAGTACATAAATGATTTTGGTTTACAGAAAATTAAAATATATGCATTTTTTATACATACAGTCAATATTTTATAAGTTTGTTAAAACGTTGATTTATAAACATATTTATTAGACTAAATTAACCTCAATTATAATTTACACATATATTCGGCACTTTTAACAATTAGTTCTAACCGAAATAACGCTCTATGAATATTTTTACAAACATTCTAGAGATAATTACATAAAGTATAATGTCATATTTGTTTAATTTCGTCTGGCTATTAACAGGGTGGTGCACCGACTCACTGCGAGGTTTATTACATAAATCGTCATCACAAACAGAACATTTTAGTTCTTGTTCTTCAGCTTGTCTTTGGGTTATGTTTACCATTAACTCTTTACAGGTAGTTTTTGGGGTGCATCCACTATACTCTACTAGTACGCCGGATTGTCCCCTTGCGGTTGTTAAAAAACATGCGGTCGCATCATATCGAAATCCTAATATCGCTAATACTACATCAAGTACATATTCTATAACTAATCCTAGTAGTCTTCCTTTGCGTGGCTTGAATTGAGTTTTCATTAAATCGGCTGTGCATTTAATTTTTGAAGGAGTTTCTGAACATCTTTCATCACATAGGTAGCATTGATTAGCAGCACTTAGAGGATCTATTAGGCTTATAATATAACAAGCCATAAAAATATAGGAAAAAATCATGTTTTTTTATTTATTTCAGTTAACAGTGTTGACAATTATTTTTTAATGTCAGCTTTATATTTTAGTTCAGGTAGATGCAAGAACAACAATGAATACAGGGTTTAGAGTTATAGTAACATGATCATGTAATAATAGCTATTACTCACGAGGATGAAGTTTGCGATACAAGTCATAGGAGAGTGTTATAATCATAGGAGTGAGTAATGGCTTATTACATGCTAGTAAAATACTATACTGTTTCTTTGAGCTCTATGCTGGATGTTACAAAAGGAAAACAGAGAAGTGCAGACAATCCCAATCACTGAGTTATTAATAAGAGTAATACCAAAGAGTCTGATCAAAAAAACTAAACTGCTCAACCTTAAGGAGAGCAAGTAAAATCTGTATTGTTGTGACGAATTCATAATGAGTTACTTCTTATATTGGGTATTACGTCATTTATAGCAAAAATCAAATACAATCGAATCTATCCATAGAATAGACTAGAATGCTTCCTCAATTCTAGCAAAGGAACTAATTTCAAAATTACGTAAACTAAAAGAAAGTGCATTTATAATGTTAAATGAAGATGAATGCTTAGCTACTTGTTCGGTTGATTTTCATAATACATGGAATCCTTTGCTAAAAAGAGAGGTAGATCAGGTATTCTCAAAATTGATTAATGATTTAAAATATTTGATATTCATATATTTACTATCATTAATTTACATTAAGATCACACCCCGTTAATTTGAAAGAAGAAACCTTTGAAATTTTTGTTATCTTTCAAATTAGTTTGTCAAACTATTAATAAACCGTCAAATCATATAAAAAAAGTATTTAAAGGATTTTCGAATTAGGAAGAAATTTTGATGATACTACATAGCTGAAAATTTACAAGATAAGTATATATTTTATTTTTTATTTAATTCAATTTCACTTCAATTACCTTGATAACAGTAGTAGATTCAACTACCGAAACGTTGGTTCAAATTAGGTATTTTTTAAAAAGAAGGTCTTCTTGTTGTTTTTATCGTTTTTTAATTTTAATATTTATAACAAAGTTAGGTAGGATATTGAAAAGAAGAAACGAGCTCAGAGATTAATAGATTGAACCTCAGCTCCTAGGTATATAAAAAATCTATTATACCTCAAGTA
Organism: Anthonomus grandis grandis; assembly: GCF_022605725.1. Taxonomy (NCBI): domain Eukaryota; kingdom Metazoa; phylum Arthropoda; class Insecta; order Coleoptera; family Curculionidae; genus Anthonomus; species Anthonomus grandis. Next base: position 13,301,726 of record NC_065554.1, on the reverse strand, counting down.
AATAAAATTATTGTATTTAAAACTTATTGAACTTAAATTAACTTTAGTATATCGAACGGCATCATTACAGATTTGAGTTAATATTTCTTTTAAATACGTGAATAAGTCTATTTTCTTCTTCTTTTCAATTTTTGAGCGTGTGAGATAAAAATTTCTAAATCGATTTTTGCTATAAGTGACGTAATACTCAATATAATATAATAAGTAACTTCTGAAGGAAAGCATCTTTAAGCTGATACAGAAGTCGACGCTATTCTCCATATCTCGAATCATGAGAAACTTCATTGGAAAGGCAGATAACGTCAACTAGTTTAAGAAACATATGATGTAATTTTAGTCGAGGTGTATTACTTGTTAATAAAGGGAAGAAACAAAGTCCGATAACATGGAAAGGACTTCATCAAAGCTTTATTCTTCTAATATCTGACATATCTGGGATAGATAAATGATCCCCCCCTTCCCTAAGAGAGAGTGTGAACTGCCATTATTAAGGATATCAAGCTCCACGTATAAGAATAAACCGGCTGCCACGTCCTGAAAAGAGCTTGGTAGTACCGGGAGAAATATGCAGCCGTGAATGTAAGATAGTGGTGGATACAGGATCCAGTCGTAGCATCATGAAGCCGAGTATCGTATCTCACTGTAGAATTTCACCAACACGAAATTTAATCTTTGAGTCAGCGAATGGAAAAAGGATCTAGATTATTGGACTACATGAAGTTAAAGTCACCATTGGCTTAACAACATTCCAACAGCAAGCATAAGTAGCAGATATTATGGATGACATTATATTAGGATGAGTTGATGTTATGAATGCTCAGCAGTTTAATATGGATCTTTATGCACCATCTATATATGAAGATATTGGAAATACTCAAGTCGTTAGGTTATTTTATGATATTACCCTACCAGCTAACTCAGCTGATGGTGGTTAATGCCACGACTGAAGAAAAAGACAGAGCAATTTGCTGGCAGCGAAAAGATCCTGGCTGAGCACGGTGCAGTTTATTTAAGAACCTATCCTAGCTCCTGATATTAATCTTCGGTCCTCGCTAGTATTTGTCGAACCTAATCTGCCCTCCCTAAATCGGGAAATTACACTTTGAGGGTCAATAAGCCGATTAGCCACATCAATATGTCGCGCACCTCCAACAAATAACCCAATTGCTTGATTTGCTTCCTTTACCATTAAATGACATCTATTTATATTGTTCATGACAGAAATATCGCAAACTGTTTTAGCAACACACAAATATAACTAGTTCTTACAAAAATAAAATCTGTACTGAGTGCTTTCAGTATTTATTTCATTGATTTTGATGCTTCTTTAATTATTAAGAAACAAGCAGTTTTAGTTATTAGCTTATTAGTATGTTCCAATATAATAATTTTCTTTTTTTAATTTTAGTTTTAATGTATGCAATAAATTTGACAACACTTAATATTTCCGCAACAGATTTCAAAACTTAGATATATACAGGGTGTTACTTAAAGGTATGTCATAATTTAAAAGGGACATTCCTGGACCGATTTTAGATCGAAAAGTTCATATAAACATGGGTCCTAAAATGCTTAGTTTTTAAGATACAGAGTGTTAAAGTTTTATTTTTTTTCGTTTTTAATAAATTTTTATGGATGATAATATGGCATAAAAACACATTTTTTAGATGTTCACCTACTTTTTTTTAGCAACCAGTGGCGTAGCTATGATGAATTTTTAATACAATTTTACAAAAAAAATACTAGGACTTAATATCATAAAATACTATCATTTTAGGACCCATGTTTATATGAACTTTTTGACTTAAAATCGGTCCAGAAATGTCCCTTTTAAATTATGACATACCTTTAAGTAACACCCTGTATATGCAGGGCGTCCCATTAGTGCGATAACGGACAATAGCTCCTTATACAGTGATACCAAAAAAAAAAATTTTTTATACAAAGTTACTTTACTGTCTAAGGTGCATAACATAAAAATATTTTTGGATATACAGGGTGATTCACAAATGTGATATGATACACAACTTTTTTAATTTAAATAGAACACCCTATATTTTATTGCATTTTTGGATTGCTTTAAAAATTCTGCATACCTTTTATTAAGCACCGTCTATACCAAAACTTACCCGTTTGTGAGATATTTATCATTTTATCAAAAAATCGACGTTTGCACGTCTCTACAAAAACAAAAATAATTCACTCATTTGGGATCCTACAAGCCAAATCTTTTATAGATTGTTAGTGCATACTTACACTTACTTTATGGTCCTATGAGAATTTGATAATATTCTACAGGGTGTTCGCAATACTCTATCCAAAACCAAAAAATGTAAACAACCATATCTTATTTTTTTCAAATGGAATGACACATATTTTTTTATCTTAAAATGTTTACAATGTGATAAGCTTTCTTTTTTGTTAAGCATGTCTTATACCTATCTCTAATAGTTATCGAGTTTTTTACACTTTTTCCTAATTTCGCCCTTAAAATCCACAATAGTCGCGTTTTAATTTAAAAGAAGTTTGCTTAGTTGGCCATGGAAATAACAATAGTACGTACTAATAAATAATAATAGTACGTAGTAAAATCAAGCAATTACTTTGACAGAAGATTTAGTGTTGTCAGTTTATCACTAAAGCGAAACATTTTTGCATTAAAAATGAATTTTTCGAAAGAGGATATGGTGAAAATGATTTACTGTTTGAGTGTAAGTGAGAAAAATTGTTTACTGGCAAGCAGAGTTGATGCACAGAGATATCCGGATGCGGAATGACATCCAAATCGATTGGCATTTGAAAGACTAAAGGAGAGATTTGAAAGAACTGGTAATTTCAATTATGAAATGTCACAAAGACAAAAAACAGGGGCAAATCCACAAAATGAAATGCTTGTTATACAAGCCCTAGTAGAACATCCGCATGTCTCTTGTAGGCAAATTGAAAGGCAGTTGGACATTAAAACATCGCCGAAACTTTTGCCGCTGGGCTTTGAATCAAATCCAACTGCAACAGGACTTTTTTGACTTTGTGTCGTTCACTGATGAAGCGACATTCCATAAAAATGAATTTGTAAACCGACACAACTTCCATTATTACAACGATGTAAATCCAAGGCATGTGATACCACTGGATCATCAACATAGATGGTCACTTAATGTATGTGCTGGTATCATTGGGACAAAGCTTCTTAGACCATATTTCTTTGATGTGGCAGTGAACGGTCAGAACTTTCTACATTTTTTGCAAAATGAATTCGAAGAAGAGCTGGATGATTTACCGTTACAAACAGTAAGACGAATGTGGCTACAATTAGATGGAGCGCCTCTTCATTTTAGCCGTGTTGTGAGGGCCCATCTAAATGACCATTTTCGCAATAAATGGATTGGCAGGAGAGGACCAGTTGCTTGGCCGGCCAGATCTCCTGACCTCACAAAACTCGATTTTTTCTTGTGGGGGTTTGTGAAAAATCGGGTTTATCAAAGGCCTGTTACCACCAAAAACGACATGAGGCAAAGAATTCGGAATGTTTTTCAAGAAGTAACTAGAGAAATGTTACAGAAAGTAAGCAGTTCTTTTGTTAAACGAATTCGTTTGTGTGATCAACACCAGGTTAGACATGTAGAACATTATTTATAGTTTAATGTACATACCTTTTTGGTTTAGTCATTTGTTGTTATTGTTCACAATTTTAATTTTTTTTATTTAAGGAATATTTTTTTGTTGATTTTTCTATTAGTTTTTAGATTTTATTATTTGGTAAATTTTAAACAAAATTTCTTTTCTGTACATTTTGGTATTATTAAATTTGTTGTAATTTAATAAAATGCCAAATTTAAAAATGCTTTTCAATCAGTTCCGTTTACTATTTTTAAAGTTTAAGGTTTAATAAATTGTTTTTTTTAACGTCTTTAAACATTTAGCAAAATCTTTATCAGCATAATCTGTAGGTACCTACATAAAAACATGTGATTCTGTTAACAGTGGATTTTTGAATTATCTAACTGTGCTTGCCAATAAACAGTTAAGTTACCTCAATTGCATCCAAACAGTTGAAACAGTAAATCATTTTCACCATATCCTCTTTCGAAAAATTCATTTTTATTGCAAAAATGTTTCGCTTTAGTGATAACTGACAACAATAAATCTTCTGTCAAAGTAATTGCTTGATTTTTGTGCAATTGTTATTTCCATGGCCAACTAAGCAAACTTCTTTTAAATTAAAACGCGACTATTGTGGATTTTAAGGGCGAAATTAGGAAAAATGTGTAAAAAACTCGATAACTATTATATTTTAGTAAATATTTTAAGATAAAAAAATATGCGTCATTCCATTTGAAAAAAATAAGATATGGTTGTTTACATTTTTTGGTTTTGGATAGAGTATTGCGAACACCCTGTAGAATATTATCAAATTCTCATAAGACCATAAAGTAAGTGTAAGCATGCACTAACAACCTACAAAAGATTTGGCTTGTAGGATCCCAAATGAGTGAATTATTTTTGTTTTTGTGGAGACGTGCAAACGTCGATTTTTTGATAAAATATTAAATATCTCACAAACAGGTAAGTTTTGGTATAGACGATGCTTAATAAAAGGTATGCAGAATTTTTAAAGCAATCCAAAAATGCAATTAAATATAGGGTGTTCCATTTAAATTAAAAAAGTTGTGTATCATATCACATTTATGAATCACCCTGTATATCCAAAACTATTTTTATGTTATGCACCTTAGACAATATAGTAACTTTGTATAAAAAAAATTGTTTTTTGTATCACTGTATAAGGAGCTATCGTCCGTTATCGCACTAATGGGACACCCTGTGTATAGGATATTTTATTAAAAAAAGAATATTGGTATTGACCTCTATTCTACCGCAAACCCTGTAAAAAGGGCTTTTATTTAAAACATTGTTCGTACTTATTTAGCTGTTACACATTCTATAATTTCGTTGCGTTAGTGATTGAAGAAGGTATGAAGTTACATCGAGAATATTTTATACTACCATGAATATACTAATTCCAATATAAATACAAAAAAATCTAAAAATAAAAAGCTTTATAATTTGATTTAAAAAATCACCATATTTAAAAACAAAAATTCAAATTAAATAATTTTTTTAGATCAGCGATTTACCAATTAACAAATTTGACACAGATTTTTTTTATGTTCCTACAGATATTTTCGATGTATAATACAATATAGAATGTTTGTACATTTGGTAGTATATTAATATATATGGTTTTAAGTTCATAGAATATATTTTTATAATAGAGTAGTGTAATAAGATAAAATATTTTAGAGAAATATATAAACTAATCATATAGAAATTTGGAATTTTTTTTAAAAGAAGTAAAATTTTGTTATATAAAAAAGTGCATTAGTAAAGCATCTATAATAAAATAAAATTATTTTACTTCTTAAATAAAATAAATTTATAATAAAAATTACTCCAACGGTGACATCTATTAATAAACAGGCAAAGTTCATGAGGTGAATCGAATCTAAAAGCTCGGAGCTTGTTCGATATTAATTTGTCGATTTCTATAATGTTTAAAGCTTTTTAATGTAGTATGGGTTGCCTATGAATAAAACCTATTTAATTTTGAATATATCATTTGGTATTAGTTAGATTCTTTACATTATGTTTCTGTATATCTATCAAAAATTGGAAAAAATGTGAGATGTTTTTTTGTATTAAGCCTATGAAGCGTAAAAAAGCTTATATAAAAATCTAGAACATAAAATCAGTATTATTTGTTTTTTGTTAATATCAAAGCTGAAAGCAGTATGTTATTATAAAATGTTGTTTATAAAAACATAATAAAAATATTTTTTAAGTAGTAGTTTTACTACATGAAAATACTTTTAGTAAAAAATATATTTTTTGTATTTTAGTTTAATAAATTTCTAAAAAAAAACCACAATACAATATTATTATTATATTTTTAAAAAATCGATACATTTTAGACAAGTAAACAAATTATGAACTAATATAATTTTGGTATAGGGTCTTGGTAACAAATATAGTGTACCTAGGTAACAAACTAAATAGGTACAAACAAATTAGTTTAAGCAATTACGAAAAACTTTATTGACAAACACCAAATTGAAACTAGACTAATTTCACAATTGAGGAGCAACTTTTCAAATCGCATGTTGTCCAAAAAATACTTTTTTGGGTATTGACGAAAAACGATTTTCTTTTAAACCCTGCTATATATTTTTACAACATGGAGTTGTTTTGATAGAAATTTACATAAAAATCCATTAAGTTATCTCAGTTAAATCAATATTTATTAGAAAATCTGGAAAAATCTTAATGCGTGTTGATTCGTAACAATGTATAAAATTCGTTTTGTTTCGTTCAAAATTAGACATAATGCTGTTTGTTCCAATTTATTCGTTTTACAAAAAACTGGTGTTGGTAGTGAAATTATTCGACTTTAAGGATAAAATGTCAACTAAGTACCAGGAATACCTATGTCTTTTTTTGTTTTTGTTTAATTTCTTCGAAAAATGCAAACTTACAAAATAATACTAATGTTAATAACATACAAAGTCCACTAGAAAAAAAAATCAAATTTGTTCCTGGTTAGGGTCTTCTTCGAGGCAGTCGCACATGGGATTTTCTTCACCTACATCATCTGCAGGATCTGGAATTTCAGCTTCTGGTTCCGTCATGGTGTTTAAGACATTATCAAAAAACAAGAGCGAAGAAAGTGGGACTTTAAATTCACAGTCTTGTCCAAATCTTGCACAAAGCAGCTTTCGCACATCAGTTTCTTTTCTTCTTTGATGTTATTTACCAGTGGTATGTTACAGCTATCCTGCATATCCCTTATCAAAGTTTGGCCTCGTTTTGTTATGGCCATTGGGTGCTTCGAATCGTCGTCAAACATATAGGTGGGCTCAAGTTTTATCTTAATATCAACGTAGCTGTTTTTTATAATTTTTTGTAAAAATAATCTTTTCATGTCACTAATTCCATCAATTTTTTTCAGTATTTCTCTGAGATCTTCTTAGTTTTTAAGAAACCAGTCTTGGCCTGAAACCCTGACAATTCCGTATTGTTGGTAATATTTGATATAAGCTATGGGGCTCAACACCTCTGCAGTTTTTCGTAGATGTTTCTCAACTCGACCGAATACCCTGTCAGCAGGTAAATAAGAATGACCGCGAACTGGGAAATATATTACTATCTGTTTTATGTTTCTTGGGAACTTTTTATGTAGCCAGTATGTTAAGGCATGGATGACGTGTTGGATTTTGTTTTGGCCTGCGCAGCCGTCCGCAAAAAGCCTAATTTGCGTTACCGAATCTTCAATATGTACTTTTTCTAAAAAGTCTATCAAAGCTGAAGAAATTTCTTAAGCACCTCTTGCAGCTTGTGTCTCGTTCCAGACATAAAAATATGGGTCTTTAGTTGCAACATCAGTCACACAAAAAGAGTAAAATGAAATTTGTCTGGATTAGAAAGCCTCACCAATACTGACTTTGGGAATTGCTTGCACTTGTTGCAAGTCAAACACGTACGTTATGCTCGCTTCTGGGATTTGCTTCATCAAAGTATGGAAAGCTTAAGCTCTCTTTTTGTGAATTACGATGTTTGAAATTAAACCTTCTTTGATAACACCATTTTCACAAGACTGAATTTCACTTTAAGGTCTAGCGCAATAGCTACAGGTATCGGAAGCGGGAGAGCCAAACCCTAGATTAAACTTTATCTCAAAAATTTTTGCAAAAAACATTTTTTTTTTACTTTCAACTTGTCTTCAACGGTAGTATTATAAAGGTGAAAAAGTCGATTTATGTTCAAAGATGAATGCAAGTAAAGTCGACGGCTTTTATTTCGTGCATAATGACTTTCGCAACCTCGCAAATTTGAAATAAACTCGTATACTTGCTTTCTTTTTGCAGAAAATTTCCGAAGTTTATGATCTCCTCTTCGTTTCTCTACAATCCCGCTTCCAGATAAAATTCCGTCAGCAATTGTGTTTAGTCTTCGCTGACCGACCCCAAACAACTTAGCAAAAACTTGGAGCATACAGGTAGTCTTTGTTTTTCTGTAGATATCAAGAAATATTTAACTGCAACGCGATGTGGCTTATTTTTTCTCACCTCACCACGAACTCGGCTGCGTTTTGGTTGAGCAGCATCTATTGAAAAGGACAGTCTTTTAGCCCTTTTTATCTTGCTCTTTTCTGAAAAACTTTTCTCTTTGCTTTTGCTAGGATGCTTCTTGAAATACTGAGACAGTTAAATTTTCCTTCTCTGTGGAGGCAGGGTGGTTGGAAATTAAGCAACAAAGGGTCAGGGTCTTGATATCTATAAAAAATAAGTGTAGGTGTGAATATTTTTTATTGTAACAAACGAGCAATACTTACCTCTTCTCATAATCCATTTCCCTTTTTGTCTTTTGTCGTTGCCTTTTCCTTGACCCTTTATTATAGTTGCCCACAATAACATTGTTATTGAGGTTTTTTATTATAACGCACTTTAGCACCTACACTTTCTAGTTCGTAAATATTTTATTTAAAGAATGTAACTGGACAATATACACCTGTTTCACTGCAGAAACTTACTGAATTGCAGGTTATAACAAACAAAACTAGCACAACACTAGCTTTATATATCAGCTTTTTTGTTCGAGACAGCGCCTTCTAGTGGCAAAATAACATAATGTGTTTTAATTCGACTACATCTGTGGACAAAATGCATTTTAATGTGAACCCTATACTTTGCACGTCGATTACACAGTGACATAATGCCGTTTGAAACGTTTCATTTTTACAGGATTGTAGAATACAATCATTAATTTGCACATCCGCTTCAAGCTCAATTTTGTCCAATTTGGACAAAATGCGTTTTGAAAAGTTGCTCCTCAATTCAAGAAAACATTGACCCAGCAAAAATATTTTTAAATCGGTTTTAATTTTCTTGTATCTAATTTCTAATTTCAGTACTTAATTTATATAATTTTTTCGGTGGCAGGAGGCGCAACAAAAAAAACAAATTGTCTCTTAAATAAAATTATATTTTGAGTTAAACAGGCCACCAGCATATCCTTTGCACCAGCATAATTTTGGAAAATGTATTTATAATGCTATCTGTACAATAATTATTTAAATTGGTCTAAAGGTCGCAAACTCGAGCCCTGTGGAACTCCACATAAAATATTTAGCTTTTCAGAACTATTACCTTTATATGATATATTTTGAGTTCTTTGAGATAGATAAGATGTAAGAAATTCCAGAGCAGGTAAATCAAAGCCATAAAATTTAACTTTAGAAATTAGTAACTGATAATCGTGTCGAATGCTTTTGAGTAGTCGAGCAAAATATGAACAACGATAGAAGTATAAAAAACTTACCCTTGTTAGCCAACAAATGTTTTCATGCAAACCTGATCATGTGTATCGTGTTTCTATCAATTCTAGTTGTAATAGCTCTAACTTGTTTTCTTCTATAAATAGAAAAGTTGTAAATTATTGTATCTTAAATTTAAGCTTTTATTCAAATATTGTTAGATTATTTAACTTACAGGATAAGTTCCAACTAAATTGCTTCTTTAAAAATAATTTAGTAATTTAAGGAGCAAGCGGTTACTGAAAAGCTTAATTCAAAAATCTTAGCACTAATAAATCTTTAGAAAAAAAAATTAAACGCGTCAATTTATTTATATATTTAAAAACGCCAATACTCATGGGGGCGTTTTATTTTATATTTTCAATTTAAAATTTCAATTTTCTGTTTGTTTTTTTTTGTTTTTATCATATAAAACATACATATTAATCATAAAAAACATACAAAAAATAATATAAGAGATCACAATACAGAAAACATAAAATATAAATACTCTTTTACTACAAATACTCTTAAAAAGTTAGCCATATTATTATTAAATTTAGAGTTATTATGGAATTTATTATTATTTTTTATAATATTATGCGTCATTTTTAATTTTATATAATGTTTTAATGTTACTACCACTATTCTGAATTCAAGGGAATAAAATTTAAAATAAAATAATTCCTTATTGATTATTTTATTTAAAAAAAATATTTAATAGGTCCTCTAACTTCTAAGCATTACGTTCCAAATCTAGACGTAAAAGCATATATTAAAGATAAAACAATTTGCAATTTTTCCTGATCCACCTCCGTTAATCGTCTAGACTTCAATATTTGATTTTACACAAGGCCGTCGCGTCGCAAAGTTCAGATGCAGCGGTGGTACTGACCTATCATTACACAAAAAAATATTATGAAGTAATTTTTTGTTATTTATTAAAGACATTTACAGGATTTACATTAAACATTTAATTTGTCAAAAGTGACTTTACTTTTAGGTTTATACATTTTTCTATGTCTTGATCCTAATTTATAGAAATGCTTATTAATATGGGCCAAAAGGTGCTGAAATCTCGATAAGTCTGGTCATAACAATTAAATTATTTGCTTAATGGTCGATAAACTAGGGTAATGAACTAATCATTTATTTAATTTGTCGGATTGGCTTGTTAAAATGTGCATGTGGAATGCAGTAACATTGACTTCAATTAAAGCTTAAATTGTTAAAAAAAGTATTTTTGTAATAACGTTAGATATTTACAATACCTAAAAAGAAAAATTTGGAATTTATTTAGAAAATATAATATAGGCGCACAACTGATGAATCTGATTATTAAAAAATACACGTATACAAAGCTAACTAATAAAATTCTTTTAGCAATAATGCCAAGTTATAAAGGAGTCAGGAGGAATGCACGAAATTTCAGGTGGGTATTATACACCTAAAAATAATTTAAAAAACCCATATACTCTTATGCGATTATCATTTATCTTCAAAATATAGTGTAATAAGAAATAAACTATTTTTTTTACACTAACATGGTTTTAATTATAGCACTGGTTAAACAAATGTTTAAAAATACCGCCATTAACTTCTAAACACTTTCTACTTTATCTGAGAAGTGCCCTTGTTGCTTTCCTAAGTAATTCGTGTCTTTCTTTGACAAACACTACCTTTATCATATTAATTATTTTGATATAAGATGTTTTCAATGTTTGTTTGTTATAGATATACAGTGCTTTTCTTTGAAGTCCCCCCCCCCATTTATTTTTTGAACGGGTCAAAAAAAATTTTTGAAACTTGGCATAAGTAAATTGGCCTATAGATACTATTTTTCACTGTAAACTAGGTAGTTGTAAATTCCAAGATGGCGGCTGGGCGACATCTTGAGAAAAAATTTTAAATAGAAAGGGGGGTCGTGTGGTACCTCATTTTAAAGGTCTCAATGACCTGTCTAAAAGTAACAGCCAAAAAAATACACTGTTGCGATTTTATTAACGTTTTTAATAGAATACAATGAAATACTAAATTACAATTAGCAAATAAACAATTTATCAAAAGAAAAACAATATTTAATTTAAAAGATGCTGGAAATGATTTCCTTGTACCTCTTGACACATAAATAACCTATCTGAAAATTCACGTCGAACATTTTCAAATACATCTGCCTCAATATTTTGACAAATGTTAGTGATTCTTTGTCGTAGCTCAAAATTTGAGGCAGGTTCTGTTTCGTATACCTTTTGCTTTAGGTATCCCCACAAAAAAAAGTCTAGCGGCGTTAAATCTGGTGACCGAGCTGGCTATTCAATAGGACCCCGACGACCTATCCAACGACCAAAATAATTATCATTTAAATAATTTCTCACATTCCTGGCAAAATACGGAGGAGCACCATCTTGTTGAAATGTAATTTCCATGTCAAATTCATGTACATTAGCCTCAACAATTTCTGTTATGAGAGGATCGATAGCATTTTCCAGCATATTTAAGTACAATTCACCTGTTAAATTTTCTTCTAAAAACAGCGGCCCTACGATATGATTCCCTAATATTCCTGCCCATACATTGATTTTTTGCGGATACTGAGATCGGGTTTCACGAAAAATGTGTGGATTGGTATCACTCCAATATCGACAATTTTGTCTGTGGACATCACTATTTAAAAAAAAAGTACATTCGTCGCTAAAACAAATGTTGCGCACGTACGTAGGTTGCCTTTCTACTCTCTCTGCCACAATTTCACAGAATTGCACTCTTCGGTCAAGATCATCTTCAGTCAGTTGATGAACCATTTGGATCTTTTATGGGTGAAACTTATTTTTTTTTTAAACTCTCCATGCCGTCGAAGTTGAAACTTCACAGATATCAGCAACAGTTGAAGTAGAATGTTGGGGATTTTCTATTATTTCGCCAATTATTTGGACTTGCTTTTCTTCTGAAATAGACATATGGCCTGGGCGTTTTTTATCCTGGATAGTACCAGTAGTTGTAAATTTATTTACAAGTTCCCTTAAATATTTACGGCAAATAGGACGATTAGGAAAACGTTCGTTGAAAACCCTTTCAGTCTCATGAAAATTACGCGTTGCTCCATAAATAAAAATTGCTTCTACTTTTTCCTCCAATGGACGAGAATTAACCATTTTGAAAAAAACAATAAATTCAAACTGCCAAACACACTAAACAATATCTAACAATGACCGATACAAGAGTAATTTACCGGTTAAGGAAAAATATCTTAAAATTTTTTTTCGAGTTTTTTTAATAGCTATTTGGTTTTTGGAATGTCTAAATAATGTTCAATAACCTTTAACGTGAAATGTGACATACGAGGGCGGTTCAGTAAGTCTTTAGAAACCAAAAAGTTAATCTTTAAATCCAAAATTCAAAAATTATAAATTATTTGTATATTATTATTAAAAACGTTAATAAAATCGCAACAGTGTATTTTTTTGGCTGTTACTTTTAGACAGGTCAAAACGGAGTCCACCGAGTCCATGTAATAAATAATTAAAGTATTCAATAAAACCTTTTAAATGAGGTAACACAAGATTTCTATTTAATGCATTTATTCAAGATGGCGCTTATGTGTTATTTTGACATTTAGAACTGTTGTTTTTATGTCAAAATAAAATATTGACGCATTTATTTTCGTACACTGATTTTTACCTATTCAAAAATTATAAAAATGTAAAACGTTAAAATAAAAAAAAATACTTTTTTATTAGGCCGCCATTTTGAAACGAGTTAAGATATGGGTCTAATATTTCAGGGTTATAAAGTACTCATTGAGACCTTTAAAATGAGGTACCACACGACCCCCCTTTCTATTTAAAATTTTTTCTCAAGATGTCGCCCAGCCGCCATCTTGGAATTTACAAATAGTATCTATAGACCAATTTACTTATGCCAAGTTTCAAAAATTTTTTTTGACCCGTTCAAAAAATAAATGGGGGGGGGACTTCAAAGAAAAGCATGGTATAGCTTTGTTCTTTCAATGTTTTCAAATTTCTTTTTTCAAGTAAGAAAGTTGGGATGAAATTGTTATAGATACTAAAGAAGTTTGTAGATTCTGCTACTCTTAAAGAATAGAATGTGAATCTTTTTAACTATAGATGATTATCAAAGTAAACATAACAAATAACTTAATACAAAAATTAAATATTCTTTTTTTTCTAAATAAACTTTTGGAATTTTTACTAGTAATTTTCTGTTTACTTCATAATTTAAAAGCTGAATGCGTAAAAGCCTTTAAAAGCATAAAAACTCAGTGACTTGTTGCCATGACGAATCTCAGTAAGAAATTACATATTTAATCAAAAATGAAAAAAATGAAAGAAATATTTTGAAACTATTTCTGTGCTATCATTTCTCCTAAGATTGTAATGGATATAAGGCTTTTGTATTAAAGAAATTTAGGAGCATTAATGTTTATGCAGTATTATGAAAAATATTTATTGTACCACTCATCAAAAATATGCAGATAATTAATTCATAGTCCTTTTAACATTAAAATTTTAAATTCAGGAATATACTAGCATAAGCTAAGTATTACAAGGGGTATGTCAGCGATCAAACGTATCAGATGAATGCTAATATACTGTACCTGTCTTTCTAATTACCCCTTGTTTACAAGGATATTTATTACTGCCATAATTATTTAACGTTTCCCTAGTTTGTGTGACCGAAAAGATGCCCTCAAAGTGCATTTCGTGCAAAAAGTACAGGGTTACACCCCTGGTTGTTTGACGGAAATGAATCATACATTACTTCTTCTATGGTGAATTTTTGCATCATACTGTTTTGCACGAGAGTTGCAGAGTTTTATACGATTTTAAGAAGAAAACAAAATCTTTTAACCAAAGCTTTTCTTTGCAAATGATCGTGTTTATTATTTTATTTAAATTATAATAAAAGGATGGGTTAGTCGGGAATTCCGTTAGTTAGAAAGCAGAAAAAATAAGGTACTTGTCGATACGTTGTTCTGATTACTACTGACCTCTTTAGGAAATATAAGCAGAAAACCAAATGAAAAAAATACTTAAGGGTTTACTTACCAGCGTGAACCACTGATTTTTGTGATCAGCTTTAATGCCTTCGGCTTTAAAGGAATCAGACAGCATCTACACTAAGGAACGATAAGCTACAAATACGATTCGGCCTTACGAGTTCCCAAGTTCTATATAGACTTTTAATAGGCCGTTAATATATATATTTTTTTAAATACACTGGCACAAAAGGGCAAATTCTATGGTAATCGAGTATCACGAGTAGCGCCAAAGCTACGAATGCTATGAAGATGTATGTAGATATTTTTCTTAAAGTTCCTCAAGTTGTAATGTTCAGAAAAGATGTGCTTTGGGAGACTTGCACTATTCTATAAAAAGAAGTTAAAGCAATGTTCTAGGTGTTTGCAGATGCACTCGATATTCATTTGCATTCAGATGCGATGAGACGAATCTGAGCCTTGTAATACATTAAAAGTTGTTAGGGTGTATACAGCCTTTTCATTTTAAAGAGAGCTTTAAGTTTTTGAGAAGCCGTTTTAGCTATTCAGACATAATAAGGCTTGTAGCATTGTTTGTACATGCACTACCCTAAGTCATCCCTGAGGCAAACCATCATCAAATTAAAATCTCTGGGAGCTATGTCCATCAACGAAAACCTAGATGGATCGAGATGATCGGTATATTTTCGAGAAAGCTTACAAGGCAAGCAATGAGAGTTGGTGGCAAACTATAAAAATGCAATTTGTTTAAGAGGTGTACATGCCAAACCCTACCGAATACATTTGAAATATCCAGAGCTATTGCACGAAATTCAACATATTTCTTAATAGCCCCGGTCCAAATATGTGTAACTTTAGGCCAACAGATCACCAGTTGACCTGTGTTTTCGAAAACCATACTGGTGGCACAGTTTTTTAATACTATTGTCGGCATTTTATCAGGGTCGGTAGCCTTGTTGTGGCTTAAGCTTTTGAAAACTTTCTAAAAATCTCTGTGACAGAAGACGGCATCGAAGAAGCGTTTTTTGATAAAATCGGTGAAGTTTTGCCTTGTGTGTCTACGGTAGAGTTTGATGCGAATATATATGGCCAATAAGTCTGCCTTTTCCAGTTTGGTCATTGTAATAGAGCCCTGTTTCCTAGTCAATGAAGGAATTTTTGACCAGAGGTATCTTGACGAACTGCTTTTGCTTCAGACCAAAAGGATGTTAATTAATTCGGGAAATTGAGAAGTTTGCTTTTAACTCTCTTATTATATTTTTATTTGCAGGTATTGATCGTCTGCTTAAATGCATTTTTCAAGATAACAAAGTTGACATGATTTGCAGGGCTTAAGTCTATAATTTTCATTGTTGACTGCCTTAGTGCAACTTTTGTCGAAGAACGGTTTGCTCTCTGAAGAGCTTTTCAAGGTGTTACATACCTGCCAAAATCACCTTAAATCTTGCTCGCATATGCTGAAATATCATTGGTCCTGAAACAGACATCATTCCAAGCAAACGAAGAGATGAGCTGTTTAAATATCTCCATACGCGGCATGAGTGGATCCTGTTCTATTTCTAGTTAACATATTATTGTAATTATTAATTTGTGATCTGATGTTCTTTAAAATACATGTACGGTTATATTATATAAGTCAGGATCCATCGCGAGAAACAGATCTAGGGAGCTTTTATACTTCATTATTACTGATCTAGTTCCTAATATGGTTAAAGAAAAAATAGAAAAGGTGACCTTTCTGCCATCTGTAATACATTTCTATTGACAAAGAAGAGGAGATACCCTCAACTAGTCATTTAGTCCAACCAATTAACGAGGACGACGACGTCGTTAAGGGCAGATCAAATATATCAGATACATCACAGGACAATGCCCAAGTAACAACTTGCAGTCACCTAAGTTGAGATTACTCTTATTTTCAGTAGTTACAACGTTGTTTTCAGTGCAAAATTTAGTTGGTTTTGCAACGACGTTTATTTTCGACCAAACTTCGACGTACTGCACCTGTATCGCAACTGTTGTAAAACTCTGCCATTTTTACAACGTATTTTTTTCCTATAGATATTTGCAGTACTAATTTACACTTGAAACAACGACGTGCAGACGTGTACAATT
Source organism: Anthonomus grandis grandis (assembly GCF_022605725.1). Lineage (NCBI taxonomy): Eukaryota > Metazoa > Arthropoda > Insecta > Coleoptera > Curculionidae > Anthonomus > Anthonomus grandis. The sequence goes on along the minus strand of NC_065554.1, from coordinate 13,285,245 downwards.
TTTCGAATCAAAAACCCAGTAAGAATAACGTTACCTCATCGTTAGTGAATGGGTATTACATTGCCTGATCGTCTGTGTTAAGAATTTTAGAAAGAAAATGAAAAACAAAGGTAGAGAGAATAAGAAGAAAAATTATTTAATTCAACATAACCTACTTAATCTATATTTTTTTTATATATAATGTAATGTTAAAATTACATTCTAGTTTATATTTTTCTAAGAGCTTATGAATTTTTTTGTAAAAGTTAAAGTTTTTGTTTATTAAAGCATGCAAAAGTTGCTGCATACACGCAACAAACTGCAAACAATAATTGAAATTATTGCTTGCAGTTTGAAAATTAAAATTTTAGGTTAGGTCCATCTGTTCTTCCTCTTGGTTCAGGCGAACCAGGGACAACGACAGCGGGTTTCTTATGTAACCAATAAAAAAAATTACTTATTTTTTTTTCGAAATCCGCTATAAATTCAGGGCGCGCGTGTTATTTAAGGCTAAAATAACTTCTTTTCACAGTAAACTATGTTTCGTTTATAAACTAAGTGCTAGTAAATATTTTAAAACGGGTATTTTACCCATATAAATCACTATAATAAATTACATACAAAACGAATATTAATAAGAACTGTTCAAAAGATGGATTAAAAATGGTATATTTTTGGACTAGCTGCCTACTGGAGTTATCTATTAGTATACTGTTAAACAAGGAATTAATTTTTCTGTCGTTATGGCGTCCATCCGCCCAAAAATCAGTACCTCTAAAAACGTTGCAAAAGCGTTCAGAAAGTTAACAAGTTGTCACTGCGTAACGTTGAGACAACCAAAAAAATCTGTTTCAAATTGGTGTAAAACGAAGTCATCTCTACGGTTAAGACAACGTTGCGTTGCAATTTGCAACGTTGTCGCGTCGAAAAATTGCTAATTGGGTGGTAAAATACGTTCCTTATAGTCTTATCTGTCTTCATAGTCGTGGTTGCAAGCGTGTTTTTTTCTAGACAGAATTACCTCCGATCTTTTCTGAAAGTACACAGAACTCTGAATCTTTCCGTGTTAAAACTAACCTAGCCTAGCCTGAAAGTGTACAAAATTCTGAGTCTTTCCAAGCTTAGACCTATCTGGCCCAGCCCGAAAGTAAACAGAATTCTGGGCAGTTGGGAAGCTTCTTAGATAAATTGCACTCATGCGTATTTTCGCACCGCTTTTTAAAAAGTGTATGAGAGTTATTATTTTGACTAGCTATCAAAAGTTTACCATAGATAGACCCACGAAATGCTCTAGCCCAAATGGTTTAAGTGCGGCGGCACTTTATGTTAGGCAATCGGAAGCCCAATCAGTTATGCTATAAATCACTTAAATTTTACCCTGCTGATGCAAGCTTTCACAAAAGCCATGTTGCACTATAATATAGTTGTGTTGTATAACCGTGATTAAAAGAGTGCCATGTAAGAGCAGAGACAATGGGTACTGCAATAAATAGTTTTAAAGTATACCTAATGTATAGCCTGTGGGTATGGCGGTTTTTTCTGATGCAGATTTTCGGACATTTGCTACAACCAACAGAAATTGATCCCAATAAGGCAGAAAGTTAAGAGAAACCTATTCGAAGAAATAGGAACAGTAATATTGTACAGTCCATTAAGGAAATGACCTCCGAGCCTCAACCAGAGTCATTCACTAGAGAGGGAACGCTTGAGCCTCAGCCAAGGCTATTTACTAGAGAGGATATACCCGAGCCTCAACCAGAGTCGGTTACTACAGAGAAGACACCTGAAACTCATCCAGGATCATCCAACGACAGTAACACTACTTTTATGTTTGAGTGCCCTAGCAATTTTACCAGTGCCTAATAAGTAAGTCAATCCAAAAAAACGTTAGAGTGTAAAAACTGCTGTTAAACGTCTTCACCCAATAAACTGCAGCTGGAATTGTCTCAAGAAAAAAACAGGCTATTGAGGCGAAATCGGTGAACAAAAAAAAATAGGCGATAATAAGACCAAACCGCAGAAAAATAATAAATTTAAAAAAAAATAAAAAGATAAAGTCGTATTTAGAAGGCAAAGATAGTGACTAGCTGTTCTAGTTGGCATAAATGGGCTTAGAGTTAATGCACAGACGTAGAAGATGAAGATAATTAATTTTCTTTAATGAAAATTTACTTCCCCATTTTGGCCTCTATGACGGACAAAACGACATATTTTGCGATATTTTATGTTTTTTTTTTGTAAATTAAAAAAAAAATTCCGTTCTTGAACTTTAAGTACTGTTAATAAAGAGTTACCATTATAACAATGATGTATGCTTTATTTTAAGATTTTAAAAGTTACAGATTTAGTGGTAATTCCCATTCATACCTTAAGTACCCTATTTTGCCCACATTGGCAAGAACTAGATAAATGCAATATCTTATAGACCGTTTTTTCATTTAAATTACTGCTGCTTAATTGTTCTGCTTCTAGGGTTATAACATATATTTCCAATTGACGATCATTAGGCATAGTATCTAATGCTTGAATTTTGTTAAGTTGGAGGTCTCTGAAGTGTAAAAAAATATCTCGATAAGGAATTTTTTGCAGATTTATGTTCTGACATTTTTGACTCGAATTTGGCCAAAGAGCGACAATAGCAGGCTATCTCAAAAAAAGAGAAGTGTACAGGTTGTACTCCAATAGTGTCTTCGACCCCCTATGACAATTATAAACAATCTAAAGATATAGGATTATTTATTTATAATATGTTTTATACATGTATTCAGAATATTTAGCCGGATAAGCCATGTGAATCCGTGAATGATGCAATGGAAAATCATCATCAGATTCCCGCGTGAGTTACTGTATTAGCAAATATCTCGGCTCAAAATATTGCTGAAAACGGCTTCCAATAACGACTACCAATGAACTTCCCATTATATCGGTAGATTTTTTATAGAATTAATAGGCTTCCGGCTAAACCGGAAGTGGCAGTACGGGGCCTAGTGTAAATTTGTTCCTTACCTCGCAGAATTCCCTGCATATAAAATGCTATATACACTTTATGCATCATGTTCTAAATATTTTGCTGTAACATTTAGTTAGGTATTTTAGATTTTATGTATAAAATAACGTTTGCGAGCTTATACATAACCACTAGTAAATGTTTGCTATACAAGCTTTTAATATAAACTGAAACCGGATTTTACTAATTTTATTAGAATAAATTAAAAAATTAGTGAAAAAAACATACCCTGTATACTCATACCTGTATATAAATAAATATTATTTAAAATGAAATTTCATAACATGACAAGTTAATCAGTACTATAACTATATAATGTCAGAGCCGCAATTAGTCTAAGTGTAAAAACTGAATGGTGAAACATTATTTTATATCATGGCAAAGAGAATAGTGCGTTTTGTGGGGACTTGTATCGCCCTCTCACTCACTCCGAGAGGGGAGTGGAGGCTGTCAATTGTCAGGATGTATTCGATCCATTATGGCGGGTTAGGTTGCACCTGAGTCGTGACAGAGACTGGTTGTAAAAGTCGTTGACCACGTGTCTAAGCTATGTAGCTGTTTTCTTGTACGATTGGTACAATAAAGTATTGATAACCGTTAACAAGTGTATTATTTTGGTGTTTAAGAGTATAGGATCTCTCGTCTGGTGACTACAAAACCTACAGTGGTGACCCCGACGTTCATATAGTAACGGTTGTGCGTGTGCTGTAAGTTAGCAGTGAACTAGTACGCTATTTGCTAATTTTACCCTGGAACGGTGATGTGATCGCTCAGTAGTGTTGTTAATGAATTTTATTGAAAAATTGTGCCGTCTTCAGTATCCTTACTGCCAATTTTTCCCATCTGCCATCGTGTGCGTCCGGCTTTGTGATTGTTCGTATCGCTAGGCAGAATTCTGGCACGCAGTTGCTGCCGGTTGAAATTGTGCTGTGTGCAGCCGGCTTTTTCAGTTCGACTGTTGGCCGCACTTGTTGGTAGCGTTTGTACGGTTGCTGTTTGCCGGTTGCCGGATGTTTGGCTGGTTGCTGTACTTTGGGGCGCGACGTTTCGCCACTTGACTCTCGCATCTCGCCGTCTGACAGCAGGATCAGCTGATTTCAAACTTCAAACTTGTGATTGAGGGATCAGCTGATTTGATACTTCAGTGCAGTGCGTAAAGGTACAAAAGTTTAAATTTATTTAGTTTTTTATTATGGGTGTGTGATAATCATCCCTTTTGATTAATTATCGTCACTGTTTTTACTGTATTAAATATTGTGTTGGAAAACTATTTTTAATTTAAAATTAGATCATACTTTTTATTTTATTCATTTATTTCACATATATTATTCATTTTGTTCCATTATGTCGTCTGAAGAGCTACAAGTGCAATTAGATCAAACTAATGCTCAACTACGTGATGTCAGGGACGCCCTGGCTAACGTTATTGCCGGTAATGGCCGTAATGAAGGCCGCATCGACGCTGTTTCGCCTAAAATTCCCAAAATTATAACTTCTGATATTCAGTGCTGGCTTTTTCAGGTCGATGCCGCTTTCCGCCGTGCCAATATAACTGTAGATTCTACAAAATTCGATTATTTAGTTATGGCTATTGACGATGAGGAAGCCTTCAAATGTATCAGCTCAATAATTAAATCGAGTCCGCTTCCGGGTGATGCGTTTGAACAAGCAAAAGCCAAGCTTGTTTCACGTTTTTCCTTATCTAAGGAGGACAGCTTAAAAAAGTTATTAAAGGGTCGTGTCGATGTTAATTGCAAACCTTCTATAGTATTGAGTCAACTTCGTGATTTAAATGAAAGTAACCTCTCGGATCAAGTTCTTAAAACAATCTTTCTCGAGTGTCTTTCGCAACAACAGCGCGACATTCTAACGATTGTATCAGACAAGGACCTTGAAACTTTAGCCACTATCGCCGACAAAATTTCGTGTCAACCGGGTTCGAACGCTGAATTTCCCCAAGCTTTCGGGGTGTTTAAAAAACCCGTACCATCATTGCCAGTAGACCGCTCTGAATTTCAAAAGCTCGAGGCAAAATTTGACACCATGATGGAATCATTTAAGCAAATGCAAATGGAATTTAAACGCTTACGCAGTCGCGGTCGGTCACGGTCTGGGTCCAATCAGGGTCGCAGGAGTAATTCTGCGAAATCCGAGTTATGTTATGCGCATCAGAAATACCCGAATAACGCTCTTTCGTGCAAAGAGTGGTGTAAAATGTTCGCGGAATTTTCAGCTAAGCCAAAAAACTAAGTTCTACACCTTCCTGTTTGGAGGCGGCAGGTAAAGGTGTGATTGGACCTTCTCGACGTCTTCATATCCGTGACAGGACCACAGGTCAAATTTATCTTGTCGATACCGGTGCGGACATTTCGCTAGTGCCAGTCGATCCTAGGTTTCGCGACAGACCGGCTCGGCTAAAACTTTATGCCGCTAATAATAGCTTCATAAATACTTATGGTGAGGCGCTTCGTACTCTGAATTTGGGGCTGCGGCGCGATATATCCTGGAACTTTTGTATCGCGGAGGTTCCATATGCCATTATTGGCGCCGATTTACTTTTTCAGTATAATTTGGCGGTTGATCTACGCAGGAAATGTTTACTGGACACTTCAACTGAGCTATGCTCTAAAGGAATTGTCAAAGAGGCTCCTGTACACTCCATACATTGTGTGCTGATAGATAGTGAGTGCAAAAAAATTCTTTCAGAATTCCCAGAAATTACAGGCAGCTCCTGCAATATTCCTCCAAAAATTCCTAGAGTTTTCCATCATATAGTTACCTCAGGACCTCCCTTGTCAGCTCGGGCTCGTCGGCTACCGCCTGATAAGCTAAAGTATGCAAAAATGGAGTTCCAGCATTGGATAAACACTGGTAGGTGTAGACCCTCTTCTAGCTCTTGGGCAAGTCCCATTCATATGGTCAAAAAGGGTGACACCGAGTGACGGGTGTGTGGTGACTATAGACCGTTAAATGCTGTCACCAAACCGGATAAATATCCCATTCCCCATTTATATGACTGCTCCAGTGAATTACATGGTAAAAAAATCTTCAGCAAGCTTGATCTTATTCGTGCTTATCAGCAGATTCCAGTTCATCCTGAGGACATCGAAAAGACTGCTGTAATAACTCCCTTCGGTTTGTTCGAATTCATGTTCATGACTTTCGGCTTGCGTAATGCTAGCCAGACCTTTCAGAGATATCTCAACCAAGCCTTGAGCAATCTTGATTTTACCTTTGCTTATCAGGACGATATTTTGGTATTCTCCAAAACCATTGAAGACCATCACACTCATTTACGAGCAGTCTTCGAAAGACTTAGAGAATTTGGTCTTCGCTTAAATCCCGCCAAATGTGTTCTTGCCGTTAATGAAATTGATTTTCTGGGTTATCGCATTAACCATCGTGGTATATCTCCTATTCCTACTAAGGTTGAAGCCATTTTAAGTTTCCCCAAGCCTTCTACGGTCTCTCAGCTTCGCCGCTTCTTAGGCATGGTAAATTTTTACCATCGCAATATTCCTACCGCGGCCTCCTCTCAAGCTCCTTTAAATGCATATTTCAAGGACTCGCGTAAAAATGATCAAAGTCCTATCATCTGGACGGATCAGTCTGAACGAGCTTTTGAAAAAGTTAAACAGGAGCTGGCTAGTGCGGTCTTACTAGTCCATCCCCGCGCTGGTGCGGAACTCCGTGTGGTATCCGACGCCTCTGACATTGCGATTGGTGCGTCCCTCGAACAACTGTCTGAACCGATTGATGGAACGAAGCAGTCCTGGGAGCCTTTGGCATTCTATTCTCAGAAATTGTCCCCTCGGCAGACTCGATACAGTCCTTACGATAGAGAATTGCTAGCCATTTACGAGGCAATTAAATACTTTGAGCATTATCTTGAAGGTCAGGAGTTCAAGGTTGTGACCGACCATAAGCCCTTGATCTACGCTTTTCTTCAGCGTCCAGACAAAGCTTCTCCCCGGCAATCTCGCCAACTTTCATACATTTCCCAATTTACTACGTGCATTGAATACATTAAAGGTTCAGATAATGTGGTGGCTGACTGTTTGTCACGTATTGAGTCTCCCTCTCTACCCATAGACATCTCTCTAAAACAAATTTCTGATTTGCAGAGCAAAGATGAAGAACTGGCAGAGCTTATTAAGACACCCCATAAAGACTTCTGTTTTAAAACCTTCGACTTTGGTCCTGACAAGACATCTTTATATTGTGATGTCTCTGGCGACTCCATTCGCCCCTTTATCCCTTTGCCATTACGGCGCGTGATCTTTGATCGTATACATAACGCTGCCCATTGTGGAACCAAATCAACTGACAGGCAAATTCGCATGAAGTACATTTGGCCCGGTCTGCACCGTGATGTTGCACTATGGTGCAAAACCTGCTTAGATTGCCAGCATGCCAAGGTTTCTAGGCATGTCAAATTTATTCCTGAACATTTTGTAACCCCTGATGGTCGTTTCGACCACGTACATATCGATCTGGTGGGCCCCTTGCCTCCAAGCAACGGCTTCCATTATATTTTGACAATGATTGATCGGTTCTCCCGTTGGGTAGAGGCCATTCCAATCCCGGATAAATCTGCCCAAACTGTTTCGCGGGCCTTTTATGATACATGGGTCTCTCGTTATGGGTCTCCCAAAGTTATTACCTCTGACCAGGGTCTTGAGTTTGAAGCCACCTTATTTAAAGCCTTACTTAGCCTTATTGGCACTCAACACATCCATACGACTGCTTACCACCCCGCGGCAAACGGAATGATCGAGCGTTGGCATCGTTGCCTTAAAGCCGCTTTGAAGTGTCACAATGACAAGAATTGGACGCGGACCTTATCCACGGTTCTTTTAGGGTTGCGCTCTCATGTTCGTGCTGACACCGAGGCATCGCCTGCCGAATTCTTGTTTGGCACGACACTTCGCATGCCTGGCGAATTCTTTCTTGAAGGGGATTTTACTCCTGATCCTCGCACATTCATTGAGGAGTTTCGTGAGTTTATGCGACTCGTCAGGCCTGTTCCAGTCACACATAACCACAAGAGGCGCGCGTTTGTTTTTAAAAATTTATATGAATGCTCCCATATTTTCTTACGCAATGTTGTTGCGAAGGCACTCGAACGAACTTATTCCGGACCTTACAAGGTTGTTAAAAGACTGTCCGATAGGGTGTTTGATATCAATATCAACGGGAAAACGAAAAGCGTCTCGGTTGAGCTACTTAAGCCGGCATATCTCATGTCTGAAGACTTGTTAGCTGATACACTTGATAGCGACCCTCCTTTAACCACCCCTTCGAGTCTAGCTGGAACCCAGGACTCGAATGGTGCTGGCAATTCGCCAGTCACCTCATCCAGTTTGGCTGGAACCCACGACTTGGACGGTCCTGGCGATTTGCCAGTACCAATGGTTGAAAAGGTTTTAAAAACTTACGCTCGTAAAAAGCAAGTGAGATTTTCAAATATATAATTTTATTAATCTTTGCATATTATAGTGTTTGTAACTTTGTGTTATTCTAATGTAGCTAATGCATAATTTTATTAATCTTTCCATATTATATAATGTTTGTGACTTTGTTGAATTGTAACGTTCACACTAGGAGGGGAGTGTGTGGGGACTTGTATCGCCCTCTCACTCACTCCGAGAGTGGAGTGGAGGCTGTCAATTGTCAGGATGTATTCGATCCATTATGGCGGGTTAGGTTGCACCTGAGTCGTGACAGAGACTGGTTGTAAAAGTCGTTGACTTCCACGTGTCTAAGCTATGTAGCTGTTTTCTTGTACGATTGGTACAATAAAGTATCGATAACCGTTAACAAGTGTATTATTTTGGTGTTTAAGAGTATAGGATCTCTCGTCTGGTGACTACAAAACCTACAGTTTCAATACTAGTGCTGCTCTCTATGAACTGTTGAGAAAATCAACAGATTCAGTCGCCCGTATTGTTAATTGGCATAGGGAACTAAGTGCGCTTGAACCCTTTTGCCACTCGAGCATCAGTCATTTAGTAGATTACGCGCGAAGTGGAAGAGGTTAAGTTTTGCAAGTTTTTACAGTTTTTAAGTTGTTTTGAATTTTTTTTTTAATCAAAATGGTAACTTCTGATGAAGACCAAAATGGTAAGTTCTCAAATTGCTATATAATTTGTCAAAATATGTTTTTCTTGACGTTATTTTTTTTTTTTATTTTAGATCCGTTTAATGATAATTCCGATGTTGATATAGACTAAGTCCCAAATCAAAATAGTTCACAGTCTTCTTCAGATTCAGAGCTTAGCATAGCAGAAAGAGAACCTCAAGATGGATGTACTTGACATCCAAGAAACGAACACAAAAAATATCACAGTGGCCAAAGGTACGTTGGACGGCGGGGTGAAGTTCATGAAGCAAATTCAATTAAACCGTACAATCACATTTGTAGATACAAATGTAATGAACATTTTAACTACGAAGTGCGCATGTCTATTTTTTCAGATTTCTGGGATCACAGAAAGAAATGGTTGGGACTTGCAAACTTCATTCATTGTTTCATATATTTCTAAGCATATTCCTAAACGACCCAATCGACTTGCAGTTTTTCAAAAAAACGTCAGCACAATCATAACATTGAAAAATTATTGCGTTTGTAATCAGTTTTTTTTTGTGTACGTCGGATATTTCTCAGAAGAGGTTCTATAACGCTGTCAGTAAACATAAAAAAACAGAAATCGCCCATAGAGATCAAAGAGGTCGTCATACTCCTGGAAATAAACTAAGCGAGGACACTATCAATTTAGTGAAAGAGCATATAAATTCCTTTCCTAACTTTATTAGCCATTATACAAGAAAGGATAACCCAAACCGTAAATATCTATCTTCAGAATTAAATATTTCAAAAATGTATAGTTTGTATAAAGACCTTTGTTCACAACGACAAACAGATCCTGTAAAAATCAGCAAATACCGTGATATTTTTAACACTGAGTTCAACCTTAGTTTTTACAGGCCCTACATCGACACTTGCTCAACCTGTGATATTTTAAAAATCAAAATGGATGCCCTAGATCCAGGTTCTGAAGAAAAGAGAGCCTTACTCCGCGACCACGAGATTCATTAGGGATTTATTCAAGGAAAAAGTCTTCTGTTAAATCCTTGAAGAACCACTATACATTAGCTAAAGACTTCCCCCAAACTCATCGTGCCATATGTTTTGACCTGCAAAAAACTCTACCCACTCCATTTGTTACATGCAGCAAAGTATACTATTTACGTCAACTTTGGACATACCTTGGAATACATGATATAGTTACTAGTACTGGCAACATGTATATGTGGCATGAGGGAATGGCAGCGAAAGGGTCTCAGGAGGTTTTATCATGTCTAATCAAATATATTGAATGTCTGCCACCAACTATTACCTATATAGACGCTTTCAGTGACAACTGCGGCGGACAAAATAAAAATAAAAATATAGTGAAATTCTGGATCTATATTGTGCAACATACCCACATCAAAAGCGTAGATCATCAATTTCTTGTCTCGGGCTATTCGTTCATGGAGTGCGACCGGGATTTTGCGCTTATAGAAAAATCAAAAAGGAAGCTTACAAACATATTTACTCCTGATGATTGGATCCATTTTGTGGGAGCCGTTAGTCGCAAATTTATTGTGGTTAAAATGCAGCCTCAAGACTTTAAGTCAATATCTTCAATGGATAGCTACATAAAACCAATCATTGTAGGCCTTAGTAAGATGCAATGGTTGCATTTTGAAAAAGCCGAACCTTAAAAGATGTTTTATAAAGAAATCTACAACCAAGAAATCGCATTTAATAAAATGGTCCTAAAACAAAAAAATACTACTGGACGCCCAAGGAATCAGCCAACCACTGTGGCATTGCCAAATTTGCATGTTATCCCACCAAAAATCAAACTGGCCAAGTATCAGAATCTCTTTCAGCTGCTACCTTTTGTTCCGATCGTTCATCATAAATTTTACAAGGATCTGTTATATGAAGGAAAAACCTCAAGGCTTCAACAACAACAAATTAATGTCACCCAAGAAGAGGATATAGACACTTACAGAAATTTTGAATCCGATGATGAATAATATGTTTTTCTTTATATTGAGTTCATGTTAATTTCTCTATTAGAATAAAGATTTCTTTATTTTGGTAAATTGTTATGTATTTTATTTTTAAGGCAAAGGGGTTTAAGTGACTGGCCTACGAGTTTTAACTCTCAAAAAAGCCTTATATAAACCAAAAAATGATGTCCAGAATTTATGAAATGCATTTTAAAACAATAAAATTACAATATTTAATAAAAACAGAAATATAAAATATTACCGAATATTTTTTAATGACCTAAAACTTTAAATCAAACATTCTCAAAACTTTTAATTTGTTACTTGGACCCCTTGGCTTCTGACCCCCTCAATTATAGTATAATATTATAGGAAAAATGATTTTGTTTTGTGCATAAATATATAGTGCGGTTAATTTATAGCCCCGGATATAGAAAATAGCTTTTGCAAAAACTCTTTTATTTCCCCAACCCAACCCAACCAAACCCTTACACAAAACTATAACGTTACGCATCTAACGTTGCATTTTCCAGAAATTAGGGCCTCGCTAAATGGGGCTGTAATAGTATATTTACATGTGCTTTTGTCGGTTTTGAGTTTCTTGAGATAATTGTTTCTTTACCTTCGTGCTCGTATAGACCTAATTTTTTAAACTAATAAAATTGATTCAAAATAATCTGTAATATTTTCTCCATTATGTCTAAGCTTTTAGCGTATTCTCTACGTCTAAAAACTATTACCATATAACCTTGGACGGCCCAGCGCTTTTCTGCCTATATTAGTTATTAAGACGTATTGTAGGCTTACTTTTAAATATTTCTGGCTAGTCCAGACGGCGCCATACCGTCATCATCATTTTGTAGTTACTGAAAAAAAATAATAGACATATGCTATAAAAAGTCTCACTGGGATTTTAAGGATTGGGAAGCAGCTAATATAAAAATCGTATCATGAAAGAAAAATTAAGAGAGATATAAAGGATACTAGCTTATGTATAAACTAAAATTACCGTTCGATCTTTATTCTTTAAGTAACGTTTAATAAAAATGAAAATGATAGTGTACCATCGTACCGAAAAAAAAACTGGGACATTAAAATTTAGGTAGAGAATTGTCTCCTAGTGAACGAATATTATAGTAAATCGCATTCCTTGGAAATGGTATGCATATTTACGCATTATGAATTTTTGGAGTCTTAATAATTACATATTTAAATAATAATATAGATACAAAACATTTTATAAATAAACCAAAACTAACTAATATATTTTTTGATAATATGGAATAAAAAATTATTAGTCGTGGCATACTTAAAATTAAGTTTCTGGTATATTCTTCGGTTATTTGGTCCAATACGTCATCTATCTTTAGGCGTAATTCATTCTGATTTCTAGGCCTAAAGTTCTCTTTATACATATATTTTGCCATTTTACCCCAAACGTTTCCAATTGGGTTGATATGAGAGCTTTTCGAGGGCCATGGTAAAAATTGAATTCGTCTTTTGTCTAGATAGTTTTGAACTATACGGGCTGTATGTATAGAAGCATTATGATGTTAGAAGATAAAATCTTGTCCATAGACTGCACCAACCGATGGCATCATAACATTGTTCAGGATATTGCAATATCCTAAGACAATAAGCCTTCCCTGCACTATTTGACAAACGCCTGGTCCTCAAAAACTAATCCAGGCCCAAACACTTATACTAAAACGTCCACTTTGATTAGTCTTATGTGTATATCTTTTATCACATCTGGTATTAGAAGACCTGTAAATGCGGAACGTAAAGGTTTTTTCATTTGAAAATATTACCGTTTTCCATAGGTTAGTTTGGTGTGCATTTTGATGGGCAAATTCTTCAAAATCTTCTCTGTTTGTTTGCTTCAGTCAAAAATATTTTATTTGTTGCACAGTAACTTTTAATTTCCGAATTTCTTATCCTACTACGAGCTGTATTAGCAGAACCAGGAAAATGCGTGTCTTCTTTCGCCTTTATTGCTGTTTCAAATGGATTATTTCTTAGAAAGCCAACTAACTCTCTATCTTAAATGTCGTTTGAAATTTTTGATCGACCAGAACCTTTCTTACAATACCTCCATATTCTGTAATTTTTGCCTTAGCTAAGGAAACGGTATTTTTACTAATGCCCAACTCTTCTGCGATTCTTCTTATAGAAACTCCATCCAGATAATGCAGGCATTTTGTAAGAACGATTTTGTTGACGCGGCTGTCACAAAATTAAATTAACTTTGACTACATCAAAATATATTATTCTAATAGACCAAGAGATTTAGGAGATTTTGCTGTCCCAATTTTTTTTGGGCACTATAATAGTACATTAAGCTGTAATAGTAATAATTACAAGGTACATATTTACGAACTTTCATTATAAATAAAGTGCTACTACCTCCATCAATATTGAGCTTTAAGCGGTATCCTATAGGATGTAGATTACGTCACTACGAAATTTGAAAGCAAATTTGATCAGATAGCGACCGAACAGTACAGCGACAACTTTCACATGAAGTACGCCCTGTTCTTCGTGGAAAATGTTTTATCGCGAGCAGAATTGGAACAGCTCAAAATAGAGATACATGGTGAATAACAGTCTATAAATAAATAGATATAAAAAAAATAGATAATATAACTTAGATATCGAAACTTCATGTAAAATACAGCATCCACACTAAGGAATCATAAGCTACCTGTGATACAACCTTAACCCGCGTCGATATAGTTTCAAAAAGATAGCACGGAGAGTTAAATAGCGAACGAATAGGTTTATCGGGATACTCCATAAGGCGGCAGCAGAACAAGTAAGGATGGTATATACGTGCCGACACGTATTTCTGCTTTTTGGGTTCTTCAGGGCAGGACAACCAGAGAACCAAAGGAAAAAGTAAAGGAAATAAAACATAAGGAATCACGAACAGGATCAAACAAAAAGGAACTTTTGATAAATTTTAATGTTGGACAAGACTCCCTACAGCCAATGAAAATTAACAGGGAAATATTTCAAGGAGACTCGTTAAGTCTAATTGAACTCTTTACTGTACTTGATAACACGCCTCTTGAGCATAGGTTAGACAAATGCAGCGTGATAGGAATGCCATATGTCATTTATACATGGATGATATTAAATGATAATAACAAAAAAGGCAGCGGATACCTTTGCTGGATACCACTTAGACATTAACTGACTCTATAGGCATGTTATTCGGCTTAGAGGAATGTTTATATCATATGACAGGAAAAATTGAGCCAATCAATGAACAAGTTAACAAATTTATTGTTCTGCCTTTAAAACAGATATTCAAATATCTTGGAATAGAATTACACAGAGATATAAATCATACAAACATAACAACGCAGTTCAAACAGAAATACATTGACAAAATTAATAGCAAATCAGATACTAAAAATCTTATATTAGCAAATAATACCTGAGCTATGCTGGCACTCTCAAAAATACAATTATTGACATTTGTCGAATATGCAACTCGGTGAAACCATAACGCATATAACTGCATCGTATCCAAGCCTTTCAGGAGAATTTTCTTTAGGAAGACATAACAGCGTAGCTCTTATATTACATCAAGAATGACACATAACATCAAACTTTTAGCAATACTCATGCAAAATTATAAATATAACCCATGCTTAGAGAAGAGGCTCTTTAGAATATTAGACCACAAGAGATAGAAGACGAGGCGATAATAAACACAACCCAGCAACAATCTCAAAATGAACTTACTGAATAGAGGATGTTCAGTAAGTTCCACGTCCAGAAACTAATGAAACAATGATAGCCATAATGGTATGCTGATCGAGAAGCTTAATGCCTCCTTTAAGAGGGCAATAATACAATTCAAATAGATTGATCCCACACTACGCTTCCAGATACCTAAACAAAAGAACTCTAAGAAACTCGCTACTATAATGAGCATATACAAAAATCTTTTCTGATTACTTACCAGATGACAACGTCATACTGCAGTATGTGCAGTAGCTGTAGCTGCTATTAGATGTAATCTATGAGATCAGGATAGTTCCGAAACGGAATGGAAGCAATAAGAAGAAGAAATAAGGCCAAGGAGGACAGCTAACAGTTTTTAAAAGTGAGGAAAATATCAGAAAATTACATCGGCAAGTAAACAACATCCTTTAGAGAAATCGAATAATACACTCTAATTATAACCCACATAACGAAAGCACTGAACACTTAAACAAAAACTGGAATACTCTTAAAAAAAAAGTTGACAGCTCTATCAAAGAGACTTCGCCGATATTGACTAAACTAATGACTAAACTATTGACTAAACTAGTGACAAAACTAAACTAAAATATTGCCTAACCTCAGAAAGACAAGCATTACACTGTTAACTATAAATGAAAAATAATTCTACCGCAACCTGCAACAAAACTTTGGCATGAACAACAATATTTGGTTATCTGAGGACAAAACCTAAGACTTGTGGTAGATATCTGGTCAATTTTAGTACAAACGCTTAAGATGTACCCACCCGCTTGTCACTCACCATATTAACAGAATTTTTCAAGGCACTACTTTAGTTCCAAGATTCCTTACAGGTTTAACATACTTCTTTTCAAAAGATACACAAAACCCAGCTAAATATAAGCCTATAACTTACCTACCGACTATATGCAAAATACTTACATAATATATAGCTAATAAGATCTACCAATATTATGAAAATAATAATATAATTGCCATTAAGCAAAAAGGCTGCGTGAGAAATTCCCAAGGATGTAAAGAGCAACTATTAATCGATTCTATTATTACTGAATCAGTAATCCATAAGCAGCCAAATATATACACTGTAAATATAGATTACAGGAAAGGATTTGACTCAGTACCCCATACATGGTTACTAATTTATAAAGTACATCCTACCATTATCCATTTACTAAGAAATCTTATAATCAATTGAAGGAAAGTCTTACACACACCGTAGGTATATTGCAGATATCATTAATCGATATAAAAAAGGATATTTTCTAAGGAGAGCGTTTAAGCCCGCTTTGGTTCTGTTTGGCTTTTATCTTTTGGCTAATCCTTTACCACTATGCTGAACCATAGTCAAATCAGTTTCTCTTTAAAGATAATTCGAGAAGTACACTGAACTGTTTAACTTTATTTTTTAAACCTTATAGGTTCAGTTTGCTCTTCAACATTTAACAAAAACCTAAATACTGTCGATTTACCCTATTTTTTCTAGAGAGAATTTAAAATTAAATTTTTTATCATTAAGTTTATCCTCGTTTAAAGCCACCAAGATTTTGAGCTGCTCGGCAGCCTGCTATAAGGAATTCTCGATGTTATTTAAACCCTTGTTATTCACACGTATCGAAATTGGTCAGTTTTCTGGATTTTTGTTGGGTATTGAGAACTTCCTTTAAGGCTTTTTCTACCCCTTTTTTCAGTGTCTTAAATTCTTTTAATTCTTCAGCCTTCAGATGATAAAGTGGAGCTCTTTCGTAAGTAGCAAGTCCGTCAAGTACACAATAACAACATCCCGATACATCACATTCAGTACAATAAAATTCCACCTGCATATCTGGATGAGTGTCACAGCTTTCCAATATTAAAGAGAATTTTTGTTTCTGCGTCCGTTTTGGCACAGGCTCATGGCTCATAAATTTGTTGGTGCTTTTGTGCATCACTGTACAGCAATCTTTATAACAAAGACCTTTGCAACTTGGACAATACACTATCGACTTTTTTACTTGAAGTCCTTTAAATTCAGTTCTAATCATCCACATACAATCTTTCTTGTTGTTTATTTTTAACTGTCCTCCGGATAAAAAGTTGAGTACTTTTAGATCTGGGGAGCGAGGTGGTCGTTGTTATCGTTTTGCTTTTGTTGTGGTCGTGTCGCTGTTTGAGGTAATAGGTCAGAGGCACAAAGGGTACTTGTATTTTAAAAAAGATTTATAAGTTTGGTTTTTGGTTTGAAATATAATGAGACCTGCCGTGAAACTTTTTAAGAACGTCTAGAATTTATAGGTTTAAAGTATTGTTGTACGTATGTAAGAATTAAAAAATTTCTTCAGAGTAAGTGAATTTAATAAATATAATGATGACGGGTTAGATGTAAGAGTGCTCTTTATCTACCAAAGTTTACCTTTACTAAAAAAAAACGATTTTATGAAAAAATAAACTCATTTAATCAACTACCTATAAGCTTTGTGATCTACGATATCAACGAATTTAGAAACATGTTCAAAGTCACTCCTGTCTAATCAGCATCTGTACTTTGTTTGTTCTGTTTGTACTTATGTAGTTATGATAGTTTCTGAGTTATATATATGTGTAAATAAATTTTTCAAAAGTATATTTTCCTGTATTAAATAAGTTGATAAAGATTATTACTTACTTATGATGTATCAGTTTTTTCCCAACTTATCTTATTCAATTGTATATGTAGTAACAAATAACCAAATAACATAGTTGCTGTAACAGCTGTTGGCTATCTATTGGTCGTAAAACATACTTTGCAGCTGATGATTGTCCAATTTGCCATTATGTAAAGGCGCCCCATTGTGTTGGTTCAAAATTGTGCAAGAGGTTATAGTAACGACATGTTTTATTACTAGAAGAATTCAAAACCGTCTTTACTTACCATTTAAGTTGTCTTCATAAAATTCTGAGGCCCCGACGTATTTCTTATAGCAAAATAAACATTAAATTACCAGGACCCTTGAACATTTTGTTCTCTAAATGCATGCACATTCATGGCGTTTCAATATTGGAAATTTCGTCGATTAAAAATTTAATTTTTTGTAAACTTTATTTTATCTGTTTAAATATTATTATCCATAAAAAACATTTAATGCTATTTGCATTCTGACCGATTTCTATTTCTGCACTTTTGCTGGTAAGAATTCAAAATTCTTGAAATTTTGTATAATTTTCTTGACAGTAGTTTGTGCTGGATTTCTGTTTTCTGGAAATCGGCTCGCAAATGTATTACATGTCCTTAAATTAACTTTAAGACATTCTCCGTAAATAATAAATAAATGTAAATAAACTTCTTACCCTGTACAGTATAATTCCTTTTAACCGGCTTCGCATTAACCGGTCGACGGATTAACCGGCCTGTTTACAACAGCCGAACGCAACGCAATATTTTCCAAGAAATTCACCGGCGAGGCGATTCGGCTGGGATTTCCCCGTTATTACGAGGAGATCCCTGTGAACTGAACTATAAACGATGTTGGATAGGATTATTTTGTCGTTTTGATCAGTTTGGTTTGTTCTTGCTGTGGGTACGTACAAAACATAACTATTTCCTTAACAATGAGTGCAAAGCACAAAAGAATTGTGGTTTCGATGGATACACGTTTAAAAGTGTAAAGCGGATTGATAATGGTGAATCTGTGGCGAAAATCTGTGCAGAATTTAATGTTGGAAAAAGCACTGTAAATGACTAGCGAAGAGATAGGCATTCGATTGAGGAGTTTTGTTCAAAAATGGAATCTGATAAGAATCTGGGCAGCCGTTGTACGAGAAAAAAACCGATTTGCGAGGTCGTCGATAAAGCTTTGTGGATCTGGTTTCTTCAGGAACGTCGAAGAGGTACACCGATTGGCGGCCCAATTTTGAAAGAAAAAGCTCTGGCTATCCACCAGAAGATTAATAATGGAGGCGAATTTGTGGCAAGTGATGGTTGGCTTAATCGAGCGAAAAAGCGACATGGAATTCATTTCGCACATGTAAGTGGAGAAAAACTGTCTGCTGAGATACTTCAGGTGCGACAGAATTAAAGACTAAGTTTGGTGAAATGGTTAAAACAGAGGAATTATCTCCAGAACAAGTTTATAGTATGGACGAGTCCGGGCTAAACATTAAAATGTTACCAGAAAAAACTTTTCTAGGCAGTCATGAACAGTCTGCCTGTGGCTTTAAAAAGAACAAAGAACGTATTACAGTGGCTGTTTGCTCGAATGCAGCGGGAACTCATAAAATTCCTCTTTTCGTTATTGGCAAGTCTGCTAAACCATGGGCATTCAAAAACTTGAATCCATCATCCCTTCCAGTCTATTATAAGTCACAAATATCAGCGTGGATGAATTCAGACCTGTTTAAAGAGTGGTTTAATTTAGAGTTTGTTCCAAGAGTTAAAAAACATTTAAAAAGTGTTAACTTGCCTATCAAAGCAGTTCTAGTGTTAGATAATGCTCCAACCCATCCTCATGACTGCGATGTAGATGACATAAAATTAGTTTATCTTTCTCCTAATGTGACAAGCTTAGTGCAACAAATAGACCAAGGAGTGATCGAAAGCTTAAAAAGACGATATAGGCGTGTTTCTGAAATTCTGCAACACTCGGAGAGTGAAGACAAAGGTCTTTTAGAAGTCATCAAAAAGATCAATATCAAGGACGTTATTTATATGTTGGCTACGTTTATTAAACGTAGTTCAACGTTTATTAAATCTTGGAGAAAACTTTGGCCAGATGTTGAGAATCTAGTTGCGATCTCGAATATTGCAGGAACTGAACAAGAAGAAGAAAACAAATCCACTCTACAAGACCTTCAAAAGTTAACGGGTAATGAAGCATTGCAACCAGAAGATGTGGAAAATTGGATGATATGTTGTGACGATCACCTTGAAAATGAATTTTTGAATGATGAAGAAATTTTAGATTTAGCAACCAAAGAACCAGAGGAATATGATGAGAGTAGTGACATTGAAGAGGAAAAAACGATTTCTCATGAAGAAGCCAAAAATGTAATGGAACTTGCATTAAAATACATTGAGCAGCAACATGAGTCAACAGCATTAGATGTTTTGGTGATTAGAAAATGGAGGGATATCGCATTCAGAAATTCACTAAAGGTTAAAAAACAGAAGAAAATCACAGACTTTTTCAAAAAACAATTACATATTAAACTTACATACATATGTATATTTGTTGATGTAGCACCTTCATGTATGTAAATATGAAATATATAACTATATATAGAATATTTCTCCATTATTTTATATTTATTATGTTCATATATATGTGTAATACTCTCTTCAATACATATACATATGTACATAACATAGATAATGAACATAATATAATATGTATTATGTACACATATATAAGTACACTTCGGATTAACCGGCCAGGTATACAGTCACGAGGTGACCGGTTAAGAGGAATTCTACTGTATATACTTTATAAATATTTACTTATATGGTGATTAATTCTTTAATGATTGATTTTTCAGTAAATATATTTTATTACCTCTAAGGGTGAATAAATAGTCTTTTAAATTTTTATACTTTATTTAGCAAAAAAATCTGTCATTATACACTGTAATAATAGAATGTACAAGAATTACTAAGCGAAAAAAACACAGGCTTTCTACACCAGGCAAAATTCAAAATTTGCATGAGAACAAAAAAAATTGCTAAAAACTAAATATTAGTTACTAAAAATTCCGAAGTTTGCCCTCTGCTACAAAAATAAACAAATTAAACCTAAAATTTACAAAAAAAAATGGTAATATCCTAGTTTTAGAGATCTATTTATGAACTATACATACGAATACAGGGAGAGCCAAAGGTAAAGATCAAGAAATTATTTTTTAATAATTACCTATAGCAAACCTCTATAAGAGAAAGACACAATTTTTACAGTCTTATTTACTATACAATTTACAATAATTACATCTCATGATATTGTATTTCTTTTAAATCTTTAGTATAAATTTTGAATTTTTTTTATCACATTCCCGCTCCCCCTTAAAAATAATATCTAAGGCAGCATATCACAAAATTTTTGTAAACAATTTTTTGTCGGTTACTTTAAGCTACTTTTGTACGTATTTCTTTGACAAAAATTAGAGTTTAAAAAGATTTTACAAATTTATCAAAAAATATAATGTTCCCCTTTCCTTTTCCATCTCGTTTTCACCACAAAGAAAATTGGTGCGAACTAATTTTTTTCATCGTTTTTCTTATTTATCTTAGTACAAAAATAAATAATAAATATTATTTAATAGAATAATATGCCTTTAAACAAGGTTTACCATGTCGTATAATTATGTTATAGAGTTTTTTAAAAGAAATATACAAATCTGATTTTCTAAGGTATTTTTTAGATAAAATCTGCTCATTTATAGGCCCTTATGTCTAAATATATCACATTTTTACAAAGTACCTAATTATTATCTAAAACTTAAGATTACAATAAAAAATTAAGTAAAAAAGGGTATACCTGTTTTTTGAATACTTTTTCGCGGTCCTACGAGCCAAACACACTCCCTTCCCTCTCTTTCTTCTGATGCTTCAAAATACATTCTTAGTTTCATGATTTTTTTTACAATATTACATACACTTCAGAAATTCCAGGTTATGTTTTAGGATTCAAGAAACAATTTATAGGTGAAGAATTCCAAAGAGTATAAAAATGGCACATAGATTAACGGAAAACATAAATATACAATAAAATAAATAATGCCAATAATGAATAACTTATAAAATCAAATGGCCCACAAATATCACACCAGTTCAAGCTCACTCACTCATTAGCCTAATACATTTAGGCTTCTGTCCAAATATAAATAGATGGGGCTAAATGTGTAACATCATAATTAAAAAAATTGCAATTTTATTGTTTTTAGAAAACTTATCAGATTTACAGTATTATTTAAAGGGAACTATGCTTCTGATAGTGTGAGGATATTGTTCCATACCACTGGATTAAACATGCCTATGTAGCATCTGCTTTGCGATTTTGTTTTGATAAGTTTAGTGCGATGTTGCCAAGCTATCTAACATTTTCAAAGTTTCGATTACTTTTTATGTTATTAATCTATATGTATTTATAATTTTTTAGTTTTTATGGCTTAAATCTTGATTTTAGTGA
Organism: Anthonomus grandis grandis; assembly: GCF_022605725.1. Classification (NCBI taxonomy): domain Eukaryota; kingdom Metazoa; phylum Arthropoda; class Insecta; order Coleoptera; family Curculionidae; genus Anthonomus; species Anthonomus grandis. The sequence goes on along the minus strand of NC_065554.1, from coordinate 13,263,306 downwards.
CTTGCTTAATATGAATTTAATATACCATGTATATGATTAGGCCTGTTTAAGGCCGTTACAAGGTGTTTGCAATTAAAATAATTCATTAAGGCAACATTTACTTTTACACAGAAATACATGAATATTAAGTTAATAATAAAGCTATTTTAACTGTGCTATTCAGCTAAAATAATAAAATTTCTACCATAAATATCATGCAATGAGAGGAAAACTCCTAAGATGGAAACAAATTTTCACAATAAGTTTCGAATTTAACTTCTGACCTAAAAAGCATTTAGATTTTCTAGTATTTCATATTCATTAAGCACAACCATTAAAGAATTGGTGCTTTTAAGCATTATATTCTCTTAGATCCACCAGAAATATTTTATAGTATGCTTATCATTTTTATGATACTCAAAGACTTAGGCCACCACAATAGTTCTATTTTTGTACGATATCATCTTTGGCCCCATCTATTAATACTACAGCCGCCAAATTCTAAAACTTAGCGACTAAAAAAAACAATTTCATAAAAATTCTTGCCTACAGCTGGTGTCATTCTATTATGAACACCCACATCTATCAACTACCATTCCAGGTAAACTACCAACTACCACATTCATTGCCGCATCAAAATATAACATTGATATAGAAGACATTTTTCTAGGGGCACAACAAGGCGCCGCCGTATTGGGCTGTGACATTTTCAGTAAGTGGGTGTGGGGGTACTTTTGTAAAGTCACGTATGGACATTCTCCCGAGCACATGTGCGCGTCATACCGCTTGGGGGCTATGATGAAATCCAGTCCGATTTCAACAAAATCCACGATAAAACTGTATCTGCAACATAGAGGTTCGTTGGCTTTCTCATCACAGTTTAGGCCGGAGTTTCTTCGTTTTCGTTTTTTTGGTTCTGTTACTGAGGTTTCGACGAAAGGTGCCTGGAAGGAAAAGAAAATTGTTAAATACTTTTATACAGAAAGTTAATTTATTATTATTAACTGTGAAGATTTGTTAATAGTAAAAATAATATTTAGTTAGACTGACGTGTTATATGTATAAGGTGTCCTATATAGATATTTTAATGTTATGATCGACAAGATAACTACATGATTTTAAATAGAATTGAGCTTTTTTGCCCCAAAAAAATATCAAATAAAATAATAGTTGTATACAGGTAGACCTGTTGGTTTGCTTAGATCTTGTCACAATTTTCAAATAGGTTTTAAAAGTCCTATAAAATCTTTTAACTATTCCATCAGGCTGCGCGGATCTTATTGATTCCTAGCAACTGGTATACTTGTTAGAATACTTGTGACTTAAAATTCTCTTCTTGGTCTGAATGTATCTTCTTAGAGACACCAAATTGGTTTATCCAGTTCTTGAACAACACTTTAGCCACTGTAGTCTGACCACTCCTTGGTTTGGAATGGGATAAACCTTGAGGCACTACTGCTATACACAAGTAGTCTATAGCATTATGTCAATACAAGGGCTTCTGGATAAAGCATCGACTTTTTGGTGATATTCGCCTTTCCTCTGTTCTATTGCAAAGTGATCCTCTTGTAATTGTCGAAGCGACCTTGCTATTTATCCTTCGGGGTTTTTCAACCAAAAGAGCTATTTCAAAGAAGCGTGGTCAGTCTTAAGGATGAATCATTAACCATACAAATATTTATGGATATAATAGCTTTTACTGCTGCCAATAGCTCTCGTCTGGTCACACAATAGTTTCTTTCTGGCTTTGATAACGTTTTACTGAAAACTAGCTTTCCAATTTCATATTTTTGTAAAAGAACGGCTGCAATTCCAACATTGCTTGCATCTGGATCCAAAATTTCTCCAGGAATCGAATACGCTAAAATTAGAGATTTGCACAGTGCTGTTTTTAGCCCTTGAACTGCTTTTTTACAGTCTGCTGACCAAATAAATATTATTTTGTCCTCCGTGATTTATGTAGATTTTGCAAGTTTTGCGAAATTTCTCACAAATCTTCTGCAGTATATACAAAGGCCCAGAAAGATTCTTAACTAGTGTTTGTCAGTGGGTTGTGGTCAATTTTTGAATACTGCTACTTTGTCTGCATTAGTCTTGACATCATTTTCTCATATTACATGAACATATTACATCGAACTTCTTTTTGAAATAAGCAAAAATTTTATGACTTAGTTTACTCTTAAATACCTCTTAAATATTTATTAAATGATCTTCAAGTGTTTTTCATAATATAATGACGTTATCCAGATAAACCAACCTTTATTCCCAAGTCACTCTATAAGTCTTTCAAAGATGGCTGGCACATTACAGAGTCTAAAGGGCAGGATTGTAAGCTATCTAAGTCTTATTTCAGTTGAGAATATGGTATTTTTTGATCTTATAAAAGCCTTTTGACCTTCCAGTATTCACTCTTTAGATCGAGCGTTAAAAATCACTATGAATCTGATAGCGAGTCGACGGTGTCGTTAATTCTTGGTAGGAAATAACTATTTTTCTTGGTAATATATAGTCGCGGATAATGTACACAAGATCTGGTAGATCCGTCCTTTTTCTTTAGTAGTACTGAAGATGTTAAAGAACTTACTCCTTAAAATCACCTGGTAGTATTTCGGTTAAAAATTAAAATATATTGGCTAAGCGCTTTCGTTTTTACAAATAAACCATCATCAGAGTAGCCTTGTCAAAAGGTATACAGGGTGTCATTGAAATGGTGTAAAAAAATTCGGGGGGTGATAGTACTCCTAAAAATTTAAAAAAAAGTTCCTATAACTATAGGGCGGAAAATGCATATTAAGGGAGTTAGGGGCACTGAAAGGGTAAATTTAAAAAACGGTTTTTTGAAATTTTAGGCTTAAAAAACGAGATAAAAATTCGAAAAAAAATCTTCTCAAAAAAAAATTGAAGGCAAAAAGTTTTACTCGCGGTGTAAACTAGGCTAATGAATCAAATAAGTATGCATTTAATAAGGAATTTTGGTAATTGGTTTATTTCGTTTTTTTAAAGCAATACGATGTTTTAAAAATCATGAAATTTAGATTTTTCAATTAATTATTTAATAACTACTTGTTTACTTTTGAAACCCCATAACTTTCATAAGTTTATGTTGTTTAACCAGTTAGCAGCCCATCAGAGCAAACTTTTTGCCTTCAATTTTCTCGAAAACCATCGTTCTGGGCGATGTGCAACAAGAGTACCTTTTTTGTAGGAAAAAGTATGTAGTTTTTAAAAAATGAACCCACGTTGCGAAGAAAATAACCTAAAAAAAGTTATTCGCGAATTAACCCCCTACCCTTGCAAAAACTACCCTTTCCGATTTTCCAAATTATTTTTCAGTATCACCATTTGATTTTGGGTCAAAATTTATGGCAGAGGATTTTTTTTCGAAATTTTATCTCGTTTTTTAAGCCTACAATTTCAAAAAACCGTTTTTTAAATTTACCCTTTCAGTGCCCCTAACTCCCTTAATATGCATTTTCCGCCCTATAGTTATAGGAACTTTTTTTAAAATTTTTAGGAGTACTATCACCCCCCGAATTTTTTTACACCATTTCAATGACACCCTGTAGAAAGCAAAGCGAAAACGGACGGGAGATTCACAATATTAACTTGGAAATAGATACAATTACAATAAAATGTTTTGACTCCGAAATAATCCCAGTTGGTTTTATTTTGTCTTCATAACATCCTGGTTTTCAAGCTATTGCTCCCTGTTTCCTCATTTTCTGAAGCATTGAAGAAACTTCACCTGGTTTAGCTATCGGAATCTTTTGAGGTGCTTGTTTACAAATTAGAACATCTACGTCGTAATTTACTACTCTGGTCCAAGTCAAATTGGAAAATGATTTTAAGTTCTTCTTGAATGAATTCTATTAATATTTTTCATAACTCTGCATTTTCTAATGTGCTCTCCTTGTTTCAGGTTTTGATCATATCTTTTCAAACTTCCAATTCGAACCAATACAGTAGATATCTTCTGCGTAGATAATGTATTTGCTAAAAAAAATCCTTGACCTTATACTTTACAGCTTTCCATTGGCTCAATAATAACCCCTTCTTTCTCTTTTACTTCAGTTGTGGCATTAACTGCCATTTCCGAATTTGTTGGAGTTTTACTCCAGGAATATTCTTGTATATCAGGAACACACTTTTTATTGATACCGTCAAAAACTTAAACCTGACTCGCTTTAACTGTCGTTTATTTATTTCAAAGATAAGCAAGAAAACTAATTAAATTGTTACAAAACACAGACCTTTTAAAGACCCATGGAACTATTTAGAAACACTTTTTCAATTTTATTTATTTTATTTTATTTTTTTTTAATTCTAAACAACTTTTTTTGAACAATTTCCTATACCATTCTTGTTTTTGCCTATGGAGACCAATAATTTCAGCAGAATACAAACAATCAAAACAAGCAAGTATGCAAATTCCAAATGCAAAACTTAAATTGGGGCCTCAAACATGATGATTTACTAATAACTAGATACTATATGTAACAAATTATAAATAAATCGTAAGTAAAAACCTTAAATAAACATAACTAATCTTAAAATTCGAACAAAACAATACAAAAATTATGAAAATATTTAACGTATTTACATTTTCATAACAATATTTTATAAATTAATAAGGTAATTTTGCCGATTCTGTACTTTTTACATTAAGGGATTATTTGTAATTCTTTTCTATAATAATTATTGATTAATTTAAATATATGTAGATCTTTTTCATTCAATTGATTAAAAAGAAGAGCTATTTATATGGTCAACAAAGACTTCCTTTTGGATATTTCGACCACCAATTGCCACTCTTCTTATGAAAAGCTTTTAAAAAAAGACACAAATAAATGAGTTAGGTTGGAGATAGAAAGAGAGAGAGTTACCGTTCGAGCAAGAGAGAGCCGTGCGCGCGCACATTTTCTCTTTCGCTTCCTCTTATAGTCAGTGTATGAATTAAGGAATTTTTACATCAGTCGGGTAGTCTCAAGCGCACTAATTTTATTTAGTTTACACACTAATCCCTAAGGTATATCGAAAACCTACCTATACGAACCAAAATCATTACGCACTTATATCCTATTATCAGTTGGAGCAGAAAAGAAGTGACGAAAATAGGAAGTAGTAGAACTAACAGAACATTAGCAGAACAAGCAGGCAAAATGTGTACCCTTCAAGCCCTAAACAATATTTAAAATGACCTTTTAGTCAGTAACGTCAGTTATCTAAACGACCGTTTAGAAGAGTTGAGTAATCAAACAATGATTCGAAAAGCAAATATACAAGAAGAGGATGCGATTACCCTTATGGAAGGCCGGCTTAAGCTGATTTACTTGATAGGTACGGTGTTAAGAATAAGACGCGACTATGTGCATATAGGAATATTAAGGATCGCAAAGAGCGGAAAGACCAGGTCATGGTGCTAGACCTTATGAAAAGTCCTTTTCATGTCTTAAAGTAGATAGAGGTGTTCATTTTTTTATTACAGCCATCAAAAATGCTACCAAACTACTTCGTTGAAAATATCTTTTTAGCTTCAATCTCAGAGCCAATTCTGTCCAGAAGAATCTTTTTAGTAATTTTGCCGATGGCGTCTTAAAGGGAAATGGAGCGATAAGAGCTGGGCAGTGATAAACTTTTTTCAGAGTTAGAAAAGGGTATAACTATAGCCCTTCTCCACTCAGTGGGATAGTGTTGCAGTCTAAATATTAAACTCATGATATACCCTAGTTATGCAAATTATATTCGGAGTAGAGACTTGAGAGGGCAATAGAGAGTGCCATCAGGACCTGGTGCTTTTTTATTGAGTAATCAGCAAAGAAACTTGCGTAGTTCACCATTAGGAGAGTATGTGTGGGCTTAGAATTTTCTATTTACCAAAAGTAGCGTCTGTGTTGGTAATTTGTTTTTGTTCGTCGTTTGTGTTAGTGATCCCACTAGTGTCCTACACGTGTTTCAGTGAATAGCAATTGTTTGGGTTATCGTGTTAAATAGGTCAGTTATTCTCTGCCTATTTGTAGTATTGCCAAATCTTCTTTACTCAATTTTTTATCTTAATAATGTCCAGAATTTCGTCTAGCAGATTTTCTAGTTTTGGTCTTTCTGAAACTTTCTAAGCAAGTTTGATACACTGTATAAATCAAGCACCTTGTATATAGTTTCGCTTCCCTTTATTAATTGAAACCCAAGCTATAATAGTTGCTACAAATGGTTTTCCATATGCTTGCTTTGGTAGCATATTCCAACAGAACACGTTCTAGTTAACTTATTGTATGTATAGTGACAATGCACTAGTACGAGTATAATAGCTAAATTTACAATATATTATAATTTAGCCTTACTCCAGTCTGTTATGTTTGTATATTTGCGGTGATATTTATCGCTCTAGCTAAGCAATTTTGTGGACACATATATTGCGGTACTTATATATTCGTCAAGTTGTTAAGATGTTGCCTAAGAGTTTAATAGTTATCATAGTTGAAGTTTTTGTAGCCGCAAATTATGCATTGGGCATTTAGTGACCTACGACTAACATTGCAGTCAGTGATGGCTGATAGGTGGTCTGAGTTAAGTTCATTAATGGTAACGGGGTCTGTAATTTCTTTGTTTATAAGTAAATCAATGAAAGTAGGTAGTGTTTAAAGGATGTGCTTAGGCACAACAGTTGGTTCTTAAAAACAAAAAATTCATAGAGAACAATCCGTTGTTCGTTTTTTCCTCTTTTGCTTGGCCTTGCACTGAGCCTATGAAATTAACACAAAATCGATAAAATCCAAAAACTACCCAGTCAAAAAATAAAATGTCCTAAAACATAGAAAACGGAGTCAAACACTTTACGCCATAGTGAGGTATCTAGGCGACCTAATCTTATAAAGGACAATTGACTAATATTAAAGTATATACATATACGAATAATAAGAATAACTCATAACTCTACCATTACAACCAGACCTGGCGCCTTTTCTAAATCCCACTTTTTTGACACTCTTAAGATTACCATGTCTAGTTATCTTTCAAAAAACAGTTATATAACAATTTCCGTCCCTGCAAATAGATAGCCGGTTTGGAATTAAGTTTGAGAAAAGTACGAGTGTGCTCATTAATATTTTGGATTGTATAATTACAATAAGAAATGTTCCAAAAATAAGACACATTTCTCTTAATACTTGGATGTATCGTAAAATTGTAAACTAGTTACCATGTTATAACAATCACCTGCATTTTTAGCGCTTTTATCTACCTGTTCATTACCATAAATGTCCTTTAGTTCAGAAAAATTTGATTTCAATGCTATTGTCTTGAAGAATGAGTCTTCTTCATTCTTTGAAGAAATAGCCAAATTGGAAAAATCCTACATAGGCACATATAACAATTATCTTTAAATTCATGCATCGAATATTATATTCATTGAAAGCACGGGTACCATCAAGGGAAATACAAGTATTAGGATTAAGAAACACTAGCAAAAATAGAAACTCTAAGGACATTGAAACAAAAAAAAATCCATAAACATAAGAATAATTTCAATATGAAAGAAGAAAATATGTAGCTTATTCCTATATGGATCCTCTTTCATAATAAGACAATGATTGCGCCACAGCACCTAACTCCTTTCAATAAAATTAGAGTCCACTGCGTTGATGTAATACCCTCCCATCACCTTAATATATGGTGTGATAAAATGTCTATCTATATTCTTCTAAAAGGATGCAAAAGTTTTACAAAACTTACATTTACAATACTATACATTTGAAGCGCCTTAATGCTGTTGAAAATGGTATAGAAAAATATTTCGATCGCATTCTTGCTCGTTTGAAATACCACTCTATATAGAGACTTAAACAATAATTTTGAAAACGCTACCAAATTAAATGCAAACACACATATGACCAACTGAAAACGAACATACTGATCGATTAGCGCTAACTAACTGAAAACCCCACTTACAACCTTTGAGTAAGTCGTGACCTGCTTGAGATAAATAGGATACGGCTCTAAGAATAGGAGTAAATAACGTGATACTGATTTATTCGATATTAGTACCACTTAATATGATATTAATAATTTGGTCATCACTTTTAATCCTAAAGAACTTTTTCGTAGAAGACTGATCGTAAAGATTTGACTATTTTCGTATTAACGAATAAGCTTGAAATTCGCCATTAACACCATTAAATTAAAGAATGCTCAGATATAAAAATTTTGCCAGATAAACTAGCCCACGCGCCAATATCAACAAATAAAAAAAATTAAATTACCTAATTACAATCATTCTAAAACTGCGTACGTGAGCAGTTGGTCACGTTAGTTAAACTTATATTCAAATGACGTGATTCTACTGATTTTTACAAACCAATTAATAAGCCGAGGCGCCATCAATTAATTTTTTTATTATTAATTTCGAAAATTAGGTACGTTTTTTTAGTAATAGAAATAAAAATAACAGAGTTATTATGTTAAATTTAGCAAGAATTAAAATAAATATGATTTTAAAATTAACGACAGTTTACATTAATAATTAATACTAAAAATAATCATATAATTAATAAGAAAATATCATATGTTTTATCATCTATTAAAAAGGTTAACATGGGACTAGCTTATCAAATAATTTGAATTGTAAAGTGTTTATCCTGCATATAATGGACTTAAGAAAATTAGGTTATCAGTAAAATCCACGCAATCTTATATATAAAGGATCTTTAAGATAAAGAATTATCAGTTTTATTTATCAAGTTTCCGTCACTAAGGCAAAACCGAGTTTTTATTACATCCCAGACATGTCAGTAATATATTGAAATATAATTTAAAATGAATCCTTCAAATGTTTACTGAATATAACTTAAAACTATTTAAGATAAATTAATGTAAAGGTTAATAGAGTTTTTTTTTAGAGAGTAATTCCAATATTTCTATAATAAAATTACCTTAGATTTTTCTGCACTAACATCCGTAACCGCCACTTTCTTTCCATTTACCGTAGCATTAATAACAAATCCATAATTATCTTTCGGGTTCTTAAACCATTCTCCAACAGTTTCCGTAAAATCAGTCTGGATCCACTTCCCTCTACTTCCTGGCTGAGGCTCTTTCCAACTATGCAATTTAACCATCACCGGTGGTTCTGAATGATCACCGATTTTGTAGACTTTGTAAATTTCTATGATGACGTCGTTTTGAGGCCTGGAAACACCTCGAATGAAAAAATTTAATGTAGCGTTGGCCACATGAAATTTTGTGATGCTTTCCGTGAACGGAAAGTGAAGAATGTCGTTCACTCTCCAACTGTGCCGTAGTCTTGGATCTGAAATAAAAATATGAAATGTGAAAAGTATTGTAAATTGTTTTTCTTTTTAATAAATATAATAGAATGGGGTAAACCATTTGTAAACTCTATACTAGAAAATTATTAACATAATGAAGTTATCAATCTCAATCTAATAGAGAGCTGCAATTCTCTGAATAGTTTTTTAGAATTTCTAAGCACAAATAAATATAAAATTATCAAATAAGAAGATAAATAAATTAAAATTAATACAGGTAAGTCAGCCAATTATAGAAAATACAAAAACAAATAAGTCTTGATAAAGTTCATAAAAAAATAACAAAAAAAAAACAAAGAGAAAAAAAAAACCAAAAGCATTTTAACAAGTATACTTAATACATCTTAACCCTAACCTAAACTATATAATATAATAATTTAATTATATATATATAATAAGTTAACAATAGAAGATAGTAATAGATCAATTAACCTTGCTAAATATTGCTTTCAAAAAATTATAGAAAATATCATAATGTGTACAATAAGTATTACACAAATAACAGATATAATTTATTGGCGCTCTAGTTAGCATATTAATTCTAGGACGTTGAAAATAAAAAGTTAAGGAACATTTTGCGTTTAACCTAGGAATTAGGTACCTAATTTGACTTAGTAACTCGGTACAATCAATTTTATTATTTAAGGGTTTGTATAAAAAGGTAATTCCTAATCAATGCCTTCTGGTTTGCAAGGATACCATTGCAAACCTATCCAATAAAAAATTATTATCTAGTCCTCCAGCAGGATAAACAACATCCTCATTAAAAGCTAAATATTTCAAAAATTTGCATTGCAAAGACGTAAGCTTCATATTATCGACCCGGTAAATTGGGTGTTAAATGAGACAACCATACTCTAATTTGGATCTAACAAAACTACAGAATTTTTAGTGTGTTAGGGTTTTGAAAATTCTTGCTATTGCAAATATTAAATCCTAAAGATTTAGAGGCAGATGAAACGACATTATTTAGATAAGTCTTGAAGCCAAAGTTATGATCAAAAGATATTCCTAAGTCTCTCACTAAATCTTGATAAAATATTATTATTCATTGCGTAATCAAATATTATTTGATTCTGTTTTTAAGAATAGGTTTAAATGCAGCATTTAGACTTATTTAAGTACAACTTGTTTGTTTTACACCATATATTAATTTTATTGATTTGATCTTGCAAATCAGTACAGTCGTGAATAGTAATAATATTTAGAAAAAGTTTAAGGTCGTCCGCAAACTTGAGTTTCGGGCATTTAATAAGTTTAGTAAGGTCACCAATAAATGCCAGAAAAAAGGGAACCTTAATTAGATCCCTATGGGACACCCGAGGAAACCTCATAACTATAAGAACGGAAACCCTTAATTTCGAGGAATTGATGGGGGCTAGTTAAATAAGATTGTACAAGAGCAACCAACTTATCCGAATGTCCCAAAGCATTAATTTTTAAAAGAAAAGTTTATGGTCTAATTACTCAAATGCCTTCTGCAGGTCCATATAGGCTTCATCAACCTGGCCAAACTGATCCAGCGTAGTACAGATACTCTGATAAAAATAAGTCAAGTTTGTATCACAAGACTTTCTCTGCATAAATTTATGCTGACCTGATGATATAAGGCTTTTAGTTTGTGAGTAGATTTGATGGAAAATGCACGATTTAGAAAGCTTAGAAAATTTGTACAAAATCAAAATAGGACTTTAATTACGCAGCTTCGTTAGATCGTCCTTTTTCAGTACGATTCTGGCGGTTTTTCAACAACTTGGAAAAAAACCAGTATTAATAGATTTGTTAAACATAAAAAGAAGTTGTTTTCAAAAAACATGTATGCAATTCTTTACAACAAACCTTAGAATGGAGTCAATACCTGCACTTAATTTGTTTTTTGCAGCTAAAAAAATATCAGACTTTACCAACACATTTAATTTAATACAAATTTTTTTCTGAGAAACAGGATCAATATTGATTAGGTTTCTAGGTTTTGCATAAACACTTTAAAAATGTTGAAAATGCCTCAACAATAGCTTTAGATGATGAAAATTCTCTATCCCCTTCTTTTAAAGTACAGATATTCGGGATTTACCTTTTTCATTCGTACGAGTATAAATGATTAAAACTGTGAGCTGTCACTATGGATATTATTTTCGATGTTTTGGATAAATCCTTAATATGCAGCGTTTATTTTATTATTAGGTATTGTTCTATAGGCTTTAAAATTATTGTAGTCATAATTTGAGCCATACTTTTTACATCTTTTAAAAGCTGCTTCCTTTTTTCTAATTAATGCAGTAATATCCGATGTATCATTCAGGATACCTATTTTTTCCTGTCAATTTTAAATAAAACTGTGCTCAGAAAAATACTGTTTAAAATATCGTAAAGGATATCGCAAGCTTAATCAACTGATAGTGCATCGTACATTGATGAAAAGTTTGAAGAATGGAAAGTCTAATAATCTACCATTTGAATTAGGTATTGTATTGTATTGGGTTAAGCTTAAAATATCAATAAAATCAACAAGAGCAGCACTTCTGGAGTTCCGCACATCCTGATCGTTCGCGAAAAAAGGAGCGTTAAAGTCTCTTATGTTGACAACTTTTCTGTAAAACTAGAGATTCTAAAAATTGTTCATAATAATCATTATATACAGAGGGCGATAAATAAATGACTATAACAGCTACATTAGCACCCAACTACGAGTATATCAATTAAAAAGTATTATTGAGAAATATCAGAAAAATTAAGAGGTACAGACTGGCCCCTATTTTTGGTTTAACTGCACGGAATAAATTTTTATCAAACCGAAAAACCAAATAAGAGTCAGAAAAAAGCTTAGAAATGGACACATCATTATCTGTTTAGGGGCCTTATCAAAAGAAATCGATATGTTCTTAAGGCTGTTATTACTTTCTATTTTTTTGTATTCCTAATTATGTTATAAACATCAGATTCTTTTGAAAAGGTAACTTGGTAATTGGCCTGGGGCGTTAAATATTTGAGAAATAGGCACCTAATCTATAGGACATATAAATTTTAATATATGACTAACTACAGCCTCCTCTCTACTAATTCTTTGATCCCTATCTAAGTCTACGGGTTGTTCACTTACAATAAACCGAACAATATTTTTTAGTAAAGCAGACTCTTACATTTTCTACGTTTCAAACACCCTTAACCACCATAGTGCTATACCTAGAACGTCTTTACCGTAGTGCGGTCTCAACGACCGTGTCGATTTAAACAATCATAAATATAAAATATGAAATGAGAACAGAATAAGTACAGGATAATGAGAATTAGTGTACCCTAAATTAAAACTAAGACTAATAATTTGGTAAAAATATCTTAATTTTACATTTACAACTGACAAAAAGCAAAATAAATCCCGTATTTGACGCAACTGAAACATATATTTCAAAAATTAACATTTTTACCAACAAACACTTTTCATTTTACAAAAATGCAGTTGAATTTTAAAAGAATGATAACAGCAACATTAAAAAACAAAAAAAAATTAATCCTTATCCATAAGAAATAGAAAATTGCAAGGTACAAATTAGTCAAAGTTTAAATTTACATATTTTGCAATCAAAGTCAATTTCGTCCTCACGATCATTTTCTGGTAGACGTAAAATTCGCTTGATTGTGCCTCGAAGATCTGCTTTTTCTTGTCTTACTTATTTTTGAATGATTGGTGAATAACATGTGGATTGACGCCACTAATGTCAAGCAGCCGAAAAAAAAAACGCCTTGGGCCATCTTTGAGTGCGACGACCAGTTGAATGCTTAGCGCATTTTTCATTAAGTGAGTCGACGCCTGATTTTGTTGAATTGTAAAAAACTATCATCTCAGGCTTACCAGTAGACTCGTCAAGTTGTTGCGAATGGTGCATGGAAGATATCAGAAGCACCGCACCGCCTTGTTTTTTTTGGGACATGTGAAACCAACGTAACGTTTTTTGTAAAACCATATAACGCTGAACCAACTTCTCTATTTTTGTGTGACAAAAAAGATGGAGGGATCTCTCTCTTTTTTTTTAAAGAATTCCGACGTATGTCAGTCTCTTTTGCCGTAGATATTCTGCCAACCGCCAGAGATGAGAACCAGTTGGTTAGTGATAGTGATGGTACAGAAAACTTTTGTTCTTCTTGTGAAAGACCTATAGCATCAGAATTCTTGCCACAGTATAGGTAGCCATTGTAAAAGTAGTGATTTCTAGCATCTGCTAAGCACATCATTTTTAAACCATACTTGCACGGCTTGTTATGCATGTAAATTTTGTATTTGCATCTCCCTCTAAATGATATAAGCATTTCGTCAATGGTCATATTGGCACTAGGAGAGTAAACTCGTTGACAGTTCGGTAAAAAAATGTTGAAAACTTCAGATATTGGTGCTAATGGATCTTTTTTACGTCTCTCGATTCTGTCGGCTGGATTATCAAAGCGCAAACCTACTAATAAAGTTGCAAATCTATTTTTGCTCATAATATTTCACGTCCTGTCCCATCTGTAGTAAATATTCTCTCTAGTTTTTCATGGTTTGATTTGAAAGCTGCTGAATAAGATAATAATTCAATGAAAGCCTTTAACTCTATTATATCTATTTCTTGCAACTCAGACCTTTCAGAATTTTTATATCTTGCTCTCATGCTTTCTAGTTTATTGTTTGTCCATTGAAGTCTTATTTGTAAAACATCGTCCGTAAACAAGAGATTCCAGCAAGTTACGGCATCAGCTTCATTTCCTAATGCAACAAATGGTCGCAATCCTGGTATTTGCATTATAATGTTGTGTTTCTCAGTTCTAGACCGAGAAACAAAGCTTTGGGACGACCACTTGTAGGGGTTTTTTCCGTAAAAAGACACTCCCTGGTTTTTATCAGGATTATCGTAGCATGGCAGCTCACCAATATCTTTCGCTTCAATTTCTGAATCTGTATCATGTTCACTTTCTTCGCAATAATTTTCGTCTACACTGTCTTCGTCACTAAAGTTGATACATCATCCTCCTCCTCGTACCAATTTAAAAGGGTCGACTCAAAATCTGGGTTTCCAAAACGTGTTCTGGATGTTGATGGAATATTACTCATATTTACCTGTAACTGAAATCAAAACTAGTGATAAAATCTCAATAAACAATCCAAAAAACATAAAAAGTCCGAAATATAAATACTTACGTAATCACCGCAGTCCGGTCACAGAGACCGCTGTGTAACTTTATATGCAATTTTTCTTACAAAAAAAAACACCTGTCACCACGAACTTTCGTCGACAAACTGAACACGCGGCGGCTTGAAGATACTTAGACTATTAACTTATTAAGTCGGGATAAGATATATGGGATCGAAAATGCGTTGCGGTCAGGGAGACCTCACTACGGTGGTTAAGGGAATTCAAATTTTTTCAGTAAATCCAGGTTTAAAAAAGTTTTTCACCAGAATATTTATGTACCAGGAAATTGACGAAGACAAAAATATTTGCCTGATCACCTTTCTTTTTAAAAGAATAATCAATTTCCAGACATCATTAACGTTTGGACATTTATTCAACTGTATATAAACTCTTTAAAATATATATACCATTTTAGCGTCCAATCCTTAAGAAATAAAGTGAATGAACTTATTGCAGTGGAACTCATTGAATTTCTTGTAGGATTGTTTTCTCACTGTACTATTTTAATATTGGTATATGACCTAATTTTGACAGTGTATGTGTACAAGTTTGAAATGTCCAGACTTCGCAAGAAAATTTCAATATCATAAATATAAAGCATGGACCAATGACAAAGTAAATTTTGCTTTTTTTATCTACTATATGCACTAAATGAATATTGTAATTTGCAATAGTGTATAATAGTTTATGAATTGCTTGAAAATGTTGCACATTTTAATAGTTTCTAAAGTACTTTAGCTTTATAATTTGCTTAAAAATAAATATGTAATTTTATGACGATTTAAGCAATAAAGAAGAATAAAATACAATAGAAATAGAAACTCAGTTTAATAAAAACAAAAGCATACAGAAATAATTTAGCAGCTATCGTCTTTAGCTCAATTTAGAGCATCATTAAAACTTAAACACTTTTCAAGCTTATTTAATATAAATAACTGTTAAAAAAAAATCTTTTACTCGTTATTTAGCATGAAAAATGCATATACATATTCTTGCTGTTAAATTTAGGATACTGTGGCTTTATATTTTATTCTACTATATTAGTCTTTGAAGTAGACGAATGAGGTGTTCCTAATATGATTTGAGCATTTCCAATATTATAATGATGCTTCACATAAGAGTGTTCTGCAAAGTAAAAAAATTGAAATACATCATGAGAACATTAGATTATAATTCTCTCTAGTGTGCCTTACACGTTTTTAAGAAAAATGAAATGCTATACGAATATCAAATGAAATAGAGATGGCGTTCTTTAAGATTTGCAAGTAGTGGTTTATTAATAACTCATCATCTCTAAAGCCTAATTCTCAAATATTTCTGTATAATCTATTCTTACTTGTTCACGCTGTTATATTTCTGAGTAACGTTAAAATAAGGAATTTTACTTGTCGCACTAAATTTAAATTATCTACAGTAAAAAGACCTATAGAATGTATTAATTTTTTAATAATTTCCTTTGGCCTAAAGTAACTTAATACATTGTCTTATATAATATATGTCTCTATAAAATGTAGCAATATAATCCCATTGTAGTATTTCTTAGTAATAAACCATACATGTTTCTTTTTTTGTTTGCAAATTCATATAGCTGTATCATAAAGCCAATAAATAAAAACAATCATTAGTAAATTTTACTTTCTTTTATCATCTGCTCTATTTATTAAATATATCCGATAACTTTCTCAGTTACAAATAAATAATAATTTTTTTTGCATTTCAAGATAATAAAAAAAATTAAAATGGGCTCATTAAATTATGTTAATCTCATAATGCCGCACTTAGTTGTACACAAAGAGTGAAGATAATAGGTGCAAAGATAATCAAGAGCCTTTAGACGTGAATTTCAATTAAGCCTTTAGCGTGACAAATCCTTAATTATATAAATAAAGTGGTTTTAATGGTACGGCGATAAACAAGCATTTAAAAAGACTTGACTTGATTTTGACCACCCACACCACTGGTGGATTTATACGTATCATATTATAGTTAATGGCGCTGAGGGCGAAAAGAGAAGAGAGCTATATAATATGTTTCGCGTGCTGTAAACTAGCAGGTCTAACTATATTATTTGCCGCGTCCATTATACATAATTGAAATGTTTAGTAGTTCTGAGAAAGCCGTACGTACGCACCAATAATGGACGTTTATGGACGATATATTTTGCATTTTTAGTGAGCCTACCCAAGGTGAAAAAAATGCATTTTGCTTCATTTTACCCAGGGTGGTCTTTGATTCGTAATAGGATGGTATAATATTTCATTAAAGACACTTTTATTATGTCTGTTGGTTAATTTTTTTATCCTGTTGTGGCGTCGATTTATGGATGCAAAACAAACTTAAAAGGTATTTACATACACAAAGCACAAGGTTTTAAATTGCTAATTTTATTTAAAGTCTCAAAAATTCTTTTTTCATATTTTGAATGATATTCTATAAAATTCCCACTTTCAACCCTCGTTGACAAGGGGTAATAAAATTACATAAGTGACACGCAACCATTAAGTTGCGAAACAACAAGCGAAAGTTTTATCAGATGTGTAAATTTCACTACGGAAGCCTGAGTACTTATCGCCATTTCCGGATCTTATCGCACAGTTGGCATCTCTTGTTTTGTGCCTTTTGCTATCTTATGTGACGGTACACCCGTTGCACCCTGAATATTAATTATAATAATGGGGTAATTTTCTTTGTAGAATTGACGAGTATTTGTGATCCATGTGTTGAATTTCGGAGTTTATTGAATTTTTCTTACATTCTCGAGTAATAGACTTGATCGAAGATAATGAAAACAGAGACAAATAAAAACAGTTAAAAAGTTAGCTAATTAAAGTTGATCTGTTAGACTTTGACGAATATGCAGATAACTTTTTTTTGACTTTTATACCTTTTATTGCATTCTATGCTGTCTTTAGTTTTAAATCTGAAAAATATAAAAAGTCGTCATATTTTGAAAATTTTCCTAGTAAGTCATTATGGCCAATAAACATAAAACATACTTCCCTTGCCATCTTTTCAATCAAAGTAACCCATACTGTTTCCAAAGAGGTCGAGGCGAGACTACACCATTTGGCTGAGAAGATCCTTTAGAGCAGAAATAACAGTTAAGGAAGAAACCCAGGATTGAAATGTTATACAAATTTGTTACAAATTTGATGGTTTCAAAATACCCTATACAAATTAATTGAAGCACGTTTGCAACTATCTTCTACGTAAGAGCTATTTTAGAAATTATAAGGTACAAAGTAAAAGGGACCCCAAAGAAGAAACATTAAAGGCTCCTTAAGCCTAGAAGGCTAGTTTTAAGCTAAGACAGGAGCGAAGAGATATACTGCACGAATAACGCAGAATAAAATCAGTTTACCAAGAGACAGAGTTCAGATAAAGAGAAATGAGGGTATGAATAAAATGAATAGGAGGTGGATCTCTTAGGTCCTAGACGAACGGGCATACTAAGAATCTAAGGTAAATTAGGCAAAGACCAATAAAAGCATATAATCCAAAGATCTTTTATTGAAACCTTCCTATCATATAGCTCAGCATGATTGCGATTTTGGCCCCGAGGAGTTTTAGATCCGGTTGGTGTCACTGTGAACTCAACCACAACTGTGTGCAATTGTAACGCTTAAAAAACCGCTTACAGCTATCTTATAGGTGACTGCAAAGGATATGCTAGACTTAAGTTAAATGATTTACTAATAATAATCCACGTCGAATGTTCGTACTAAATATATAATAATTTGTCTATAAAGTGATGAAGAAGGAGAGTAGGCAAACTATAAATATTTCCTATTAAATACAAAAATACAAAATAGTTTAAAAACATTCATTTGAAAGTTGAAATATTTAAGTTTTTATAACAGATTAAAATTATGTTTTACTAATAGCGAGGTAATACGAAAAAGTTAAACAATTATTTCTAATGTATCAGACTAAAACCAATAATTTAATTATGTATTATTAAAAACTTCGATTCTATGGAGCAATGTCTTACATCCACTATTACCCATAGGTTTTTTTATTGCTCAAGCTGTAAAAACCAGTATTTCTGGACAATACATGCGGCAAATTATTACATTCTGGAAAATGTATAATTTCCAAATCCACCAACGCCATCGCCAGTTTTTACCCTTTTTATACGTGCAATATGTTAATTGGCTTGGTGCCCTTGACTCGATTATTCATTCAGTAATTTGTAAAACTTCTTTGTTACCAAGGAAAATGGGATGTTACAAGGTTAAACGTTAGCGGATAAATATACTATTATAAATTTCTACATGATATACATGTAGTATTCTATATATTTTACCATATTAGTGAACAGAAATGTAAATTTAGCAATATTTACATGACATGGCTGGCTTAATATTTTATTAATTTTTTTATTAGAAAAAAATTAGATTATATATGAATAGCTAACTGCAGAAAGGGGACATCTCCAATTTCTTAGGAAATTCATATATTTAGATTTCATTACCTTAAATACATCGTTTACTGCATAAACGGGACATACAACATTGTCACACCGTTTACTCGATAGCATTATAATACTCGCTAACCGCAGAAAGGGGAGATGTCCTGGAGAAGTAACCTTTCTGCGGTAAACTATTGACTTCGGTTCATTTCGTGCAGTTTCGTACACCAATACAAAAGACCAGATAATATAATCACTAAAATGCAATAGAGATTCGGGGACCTATTTTAATGTTCCGCTCTGATTTATTTTGGTTTTTGCTGGCTGAGTAATAAAAAACGCAGTCGTTTAGTTCTGTTTAGCATTTCATAGAAACAAGGAAACAACACGTTCATATTTCATTTACAATTTCATTTTATTTAAGTTGAATAGAAAAAATGAGTTCGAGTTCAGAATCTGAAGATATCCCAAAAAAACGAAAAAAAGGTGTTGTGAACACTGAGAAATATAAAAGAAATTATATTAAAAGGGCAAAACTGCAAGGCGTCCACCATGTAAATTATTCTGGAAAATGCATTCCTGCCAAAGAGGTTGCGGGTGATTTATGGTAAGTCTGGGGTTTTTTTAAATCATCGTTAGGCAAACTAGTTTATCCTTTTAGTTGTTACAAGAAATGTTTAAGTGAACTGACTGAAGAAGAAAAGTATGCTTCATTTATTTTGTAATTTGCAAACAAAAGACTTCTTACAAATTTTTTTGGTCCTATTTTAAAGAAAATTATAACTTAAAATTTGGTAGACTAGCAAAAGACACTTGCAGTACCTGCGAGGAACTTAATGCTAAAATAAAGAGTTACTGTCTTAACGATAATGCAAAAAGAGTAGCAGTTGCTGAGCTTATGGTCCACAAAAGACGAAGCAAGAAGTTTTATACTGCTCTAGATTCGGTAAAAAAGCGCGCTACTGAAGATGAGCAGACCTTGCAGGTATTTGCATTGATTTCATGGCGAATGTATCGCTACCACAACTTCCGGTTCAAGATCTGTACTACTTTCGATAGCTCACTGTTTGTACTTTTGGGATACATAATTTAGGATCTAATAATTTTTGCTTGTTATGTCTACCATGAAGGGGAGGCGGGCAAAGGTGCAAATGACGTATGCTCTTTTCTCGAGCATTACTTAGATCAGCAAAGCTTGCAAAAGTATAAAACTCTTCACATTTTCTGTAACAACTGTAGTGGCCAGAATAAAAATAATACCGTGATTCGCTTTCTAATGAGTTTAGTTGAATTCAAGAGATTTAATGAGATTGAAATGTACTTCCCAATGAGAGGCCATTCATTTATGCCTTGCGACCATGACTTTGGCCTAATTAAACGATAGCTTAATAAAATAGAACGATTTTACACCATCCAGGATTATGTTGAAAAAATTTTCAAGGCTTGCAAAAATCCAGCAAAATTTTCAACTGTTCAGGTGTCTAACGATTTCAAACGTTGGTGACCACAATTTTATAAAAGAACCTGTCTGAGTAATGAATCTTATGGAAAGAGTGTACCACGATCTCAAAAGAAATCGTTTTCTATCGCATCGTTCCAACATTTGAGTATTTCAACAACCACTCAGATAGTTAGCCGTGAGTTTATAAACTACCCTGTAAGTTATACTTACCGGCTTAGAAATGCTGAAAAAGAATAAACTCAATGTTCTAAAAAAGCATACCTTGAAAAGAGACCAATTAACAAAAAAAATTACTGATATATTAAATAAAATCAAATTTATTCCTGAGGGTTATATGGAATTTTGGAGGATCATCTCGACTTGGCCGACAAGTGAGAAAGAATGCGATGTAGAATGAGTATGTACTATTTGAATAAAGCAAATGTCAAAATTATAGAATTTTGTTTTATTTTACTGCAAAAAGGAGACATGTCCATATGTCAATATTGACAACTTCATGGGAAATTTAAAAACACCAAAAGAGACGAAGGTGATATATAAAATATACCAAAGTTTAGGTAGTTTTTTCCTCTTCCTGTACAATTTTAAAATTGTGAGATATCCCCTTTCTGCAGTTAGTCATTCATATATAGAAGAGTTATATAGTTAGCCATATTTAGCCTACTAAAAATCAGCTTTTCATATTTTAATTTTATGCTAAACAATTAAAAAGCTGTCTGCCTTAATTAGGTAAGAAAATTCTTAACAAAAAATAACCCCGTTAAATGAAATTTTTGCAAAAGCATAGTACTATTACACAACCTTGCGTACCGCCAAAGCCGCTCTCAAGGCGCTACATCTTAAAAGCAAGTACTTTACACTTTATGGTAATTGGTTTCCGAGAGCTTTTTTAAAATTTATTTATTTTAACTTATTTAGGCCAAATTGAAAAAAAAAAATTAAACAGAAATGTAGGTCAAACGAAGAAAGTAATTTTGTTGCGTGTATGCTTTGCTCCTTTTAAGTCAAGTATATGTATTACAGTTTTTGGTGATGGTCCCTATTAAAAAATAAGTAAAAAAAATATAATAGTTTTTATGATTTTTATTATTTGTTACTAATCAAGGTATTAAAGGTCTTACTTAAATGTTGTACGACAAGAATGGTTAACAAATTACTATTACAAGTTTGGAAAATATCGTTGATAACTTACAATGCAGCAGCAGTAGTGACAACAACGAGAAAGAGGTAGAAATATATGAGAAGTATACTATTACTGTTTATAAATGACAATAACTAACTGCTCGGCTACCACCTTTACCAACTTGTTTGGCTTAGACACAATTTAGAAATATAAATCACTTAGGCCACTTTTTAGTTTTTAGGAAAGTTTTCAATTAAAGAGCACTGGTCTAAAAAAGTATTAAGTGTTCGCTGAGATGAGACTCAATGGAAGAAAGTGTTTTCAATACGTAATTATAATGAACAAAATTAAATATAAATTTATATGAGTTTTCTATAATTTCTCTCTTTATTAAATAAAAAAATATTGAAATTATAATCGTTATTTATGATTTAAATGCTTGTACTATACTGATTTTCTTAATTTGAAGACCAAATTGCCAACCTACCTACTTTTTAATATTGGCTTTTGCTTGAATCAAATATCGGACTTATGTGAAAATTATTAAACATGTTACATGAAGAAAATTTTCAAACTCAATATTATGTTATCCATAGAATTATCTAGGTTAAGAAACCGTGCAGATTTAATAAGACTTGGCAACTTGTTTTAAAAATTAAGAGGTTTCATAAAGAAATTCATTAGTATTTCTGATAAATTTTATTCATATTATTTATAACATTTTTTCTAGGCCTAGAATATACGTGGAGATGTAATTTCCTAGAACAGATCCTAATAGATATACTTTGGAATAGTATTCTTTTATGTATAAATAGATTTTTAGAAACAACATTTATTTTAACTCTTGTCGATAAATCAAAAAAAAAACTGTTGGGCGCCAAATTGCCTATTCAATTTTTTTTTTCTAATAAAAAAACAATATTAGTAAACTATTATTTATTTATATAAATGTTATCAATGTTCTGTCAATATTTTAAGAAAATGTATTTTATTAAATAGAGCAAAAATGTTAAAAGAGGCAATATAATTGAGGAGCGATCAACAAAACCCGCTAAATCCCCTTTAAAATACCGTGTAACCATAATAATAATTAGGTTTTTATTTTACTTTAAGAAGATTTTTTGAAAAATTTTTTACTTAAGAAGATGTATGTACATATCTAAAAAAAATTCGTTGCATATATAAGTAAATATAATATTATTTAGCTTAAAAAAATGCGAATAACATTCACACCTACATTGAAATAATCACATTTGCATTATAAAATTAACTAAATATATTTAACTCAAAAAAATCAAGTTTAATTAGCACTAATTCTTATGTTAATTAATAAGCGCCAAAGTATTGTCTACCAGGTCTATAATATCAAATCTTTGACGTACACTATAATTAATTTTGATAAGTTCCCGGATCCTCTATTGGAACGTTTTTTTAAATATAGAATTTTAAAAATGGATTTATCTGGTTTTGCTTAATCGCTCATCAATTTAGTCAAAAGAAAAATTAGGATATCAAAAAAAAATTATTTAGAAGAGGACACATTATTTTTATAATCAGATATTATTTACAGAAGTAATTATTAACCTAAATCCCTAATACAGGTTCCTCAGAAATTTGTTTAACACTTACCCCATTTTCTTATTCTTTACCAACTCTAGTAAAAATATTTCTATAGATTTTATTTTAAAATTTATTAATTATTAAACCTTTAAACCTTACATTATTAAACCTTTAAAATAAATAAATAAAAATACCATTTAAACATTTGTTTTTTACGTCTATTATACAGGATGTAAAAATTTGTAAGAATGTGTTACAGATAGCCGGTTCCTTAAAAGCAAAATTATCCAGATTAGTCTTTAATAGGTTCATTTTACTGATCATTATATACTAAAATTTTAAGAAATTTTACAAAGTATTTTAAAAGTAATGTTCAGGTGCGTCTTTTAGTTTTAACTTTGACAAGAGAGGAATATTGGCGCCCAACGATTGGGTAATTTTTTTACGCCATTGAAGTTTACTTTGTTATAACTATGTAGAAAGGGGCCTAAGGAAAAAAAAATTATTATACCTTTTATTTTCTTGCAAGCTATTTAAGTCCGGGGGGTTCCCCAATTATTCTGGAACCTTTAAAGTAATGCAAAACTAATAAATCTTTACTTTTACATTGGAAAAAATTAGATGTAAAAATGATGGATCTTTCGATAGAAAGTTCTATGTGCATTCAAATAATGCCATCTACATATGATGAGAACTTCGCAAGGAAGTGTCCAATTGACCCACAGGACATTGATGCCAAAATAACAAAATAAAAAAAGCAACGGTCGTTACTTATATAATTGCAAATAAAGGATTTGAACCCGGGTACCGGATGTGCTTGAATTTAGGCACCATCGTTGCGGTCCCACAGTGTTGCATTTGAAAATAGTGCAATTTATAGGTCATTTGCACCACCGTGGTTGACCTTTGGAGAACGCAAATAACTCAAATTTATTGCCTTTTTAAGTAGACACGTTGATTTGACGAGAAGAATGAGCGGGAACCGGTCAATTGCGCTTAGGTTTAGTATAATATAGGTCCACCGGTGTTATTCTCTCAACGATGTGTTAGAATTAAATCAAAGGCATTAATTTAAACTTTTAATATTTTATTATTTTACTTTGTACAAAGACCCATGCAAAAACAATCTCTCGAAAGCCCATCGTTCATGTGGGACCTCCCATTGTGTTTATTTAATTCGAATTGTACGGCGAATAACGAATCTATTAAACTTTAAGATGACTTTACTGCATGCTTACCACACACACGCACTCCGTTCAGTTCGCCATACATATTTATACACTCACATTATTGACTGACAAAAAGAAGGACACAAATTCTAAATCTTTACTTGTAGGTTTGTACAAGAATAAGCGCGTTATGAATGTCCTAACACTTGCGGATAATTTATATTAACTCGAGATAGACAGCATCGGACTAACGATTATTTTTGTAGAGCGCTGTATTGACATGTATGAAATCCGAATTTGTTTTTTTTATAAACTGGATTAGTTGTTTTTTAAAACAAGGCTTTTATAATATTTTTTGCTTTACTTACTTTTCATACTACTGACTATTTTTACTGAACTTATTGAATTTGGCCATTAGGCTACCAGCTCACATAAATATATATAATTTTTTTTAGTACAAACTTATAATATAATGGATGAGCGCGTTAAAGATGTATAGTAGCGTACTCTCAGTTGGCAAGCCTTAACCGTTTTGGGTAATGTATCTTATGAAAAAAATTATTCCAAGGAGTGTTAACCAACAAGTGTAAACTGTTTACACGCTGATAAATAGTTGGAGATACTCCTAAACCGAAACGTTGTGCTAAATTTAAAATAAAGACAATGGAATTTCGAAAATTAAATTTTACTACTTAGCAGGATAACTTCCAAAAATAAACTAGTCTGTAGATATTGAATATCTTATCAGCTGTTGCAGGGCTTATATTTCAAATACTCCACTTAAGGCCTCTTTGACAACCTTAGTGGGGAAACCACCACAAACTTAGAGTGTAGCACTTGAAAGTCGTTTAAAGTTTCCAAAGTATTCCTTAAGTCTCTGGCTCAGTTGAAACAAAATGCACTTTGAAAAATTGACACCAAAATATCTTTGCATACTTTTATGTAATGATAATGGTAATACAAAATTTAATTTAATTTTAGGTGGCAACTGAGGATGAATTGTTTGGTAATCTTAAATATACTATATTATTAATTATAAATATAGCTTTTGCGTTAAAAGGTTATATTTACCAATTACCTAAAAATAACAAAGTCAAAAGTTAGTTTGGCACTACTTAGACTTAAATTAATTTAAGCTAAATATATCTAAAAAAGGAAATTCTACGTATATTTTTTGGTTGCTTTTTGCCTTAATAAGAATGCAGTTAAATTTTTTATTAAAATATTTAATGACTTTCAGCACCTTATATAAAAATCTATGTTGGTTATATTTCTTTTTTTATATATCTACTGATGGCGATTATGGCCATCATATATGCATTTTAATAAATAATCCAACTACATTTTATTTCACATTATTTCTAGCAGCAAGTATTCATTTGCAAAATATAGACTTTTTCTTTAGCAGAAAGAATAAATATAATATTTACTAATTAAATAGTTATAAACAACGTATAGTCGAAAAATGTCACAAAATTTGTATCAGTGAATCAGTTTAATAATAAAACCTAAAAAAACTAAGGAAACACTCACTGTTTTAAAAAGAATGCAACAATATAAAATAATTTTATTTAACGTACTCTAAAACAATCTTTTAAAACTTGAATTGATTTGATTTACTTCATGTAAGAATAACCGAAAACTTCACCATTCTTCTAAAGAAATTTTATTTATATTTTATTACTACATTAATCTAAAACAAAATGGTATGGTAGTTAATTAGATATAGTAATGTTAGTAGTAGGTAAGGTCATAGTAATTTAAGTACGTATA
This sequence comes from Anthonomus grandis grandis, assembly GCF_022605725.1. Taxonomy (NCBI): domain Eukaryota; kingdom Metazoa; phylum Arthropoda; class Insecta; order Coleoptera; family Curculionidae; genus Anthonomus; species Anthonomus grandis. The sequence goes on along the minus strand of NC_065554.1, from coordinate 13,237,344 downwards.
CTTTTAAATGCCATTTTGCCATTTTGAAAAGAAAACTACTGTCGAATACTGTACTACTGAACAATATTACATTAAAAAAATGACATTTATATTAGCATTTATACAGCAATATCTAAATTATTTAAAAATTATTCCTATGATGAATTATCAAATATCATTTAGATCCTATTAAACAAACATTTAATTATTTAATACTAATCAATATTATTAAAAAAAAACAAATTAACAAAAAAACAAAAATACAGTAAAAATTAAAATTTCATAAAATTCGCCCCTGGCGTTTTTTCCTTCACACTCCATTACTTCGCTTTAACTTAACGAATTTCACTGAAAAGAATAAAACAGCTGTGCTTGAGCTAATTTTGACAGGATACAGAAACACATGACGGTGTTCGAACCTTTTGAGTAATACAGTTATATAAAAAACCGAAAAAAAAATACTTTTGGGATTTAAAAGAGTCACTTAAGAGGGATGGTTCCCACGATAAAATTCCGTTTAAAATTTAATGATAACTCTTACATTCCATAAGTTTTCGATTCATTGAGAATTTTTTATAAAAGCGATAATAAATTCAATGTCAAGTGCCTATGAAATACTTAATATGGTACGTATTATCCTTCTAGGGTCAAAAAAAAATTATAAACCGAATTAATGATAGTCTTGTGAAGGTTTAAGTATATCCTTGAGCTTTAATGTTTCTTCCAGATTGACTTAATAATATATGAATAAGAACTTACGACATTGTTGCAAATAAGAGGCTCGAAGAAGCAATACTATCAGAGTAACTAAGTATATTAACTCAAAATAAGGTTGTTAAATACCTCAAATTACAGTCATGTAAATCTATAGTTTCTTAACTTGTTTGGGTAGATTTACATCTTACACAGGTATAGGTAAACTTGAAGATAAAGAAAATGTAAGTTTTTAGACCTACGTTATGGTGATGGTAAGTTTGAAATTTTCTATAATGTCATCAGAGACAGTTTCTTTTTTTTTGTACGATTTTGGCAATAAAATTTATTCTTTTATTTTATAGCATGCATTTCTTATTTTAAAGAAAATTTCAGACTGAGTATAAATAACCAGAGAAGAGAAATGCTACTATTTAAATAGAGAACATTTTTAATGTCTGAATACATTTTTCAAGAAACCAAAAGAAAATGTGAAAGGGAAAAGTGAACATGGAAACAGTGAAGGTAAAACTAAAAATAAAACAGATTTAATACTAGCGAACACCAAAATCTGCACAAATATTTCAGTACTAAATCTGTTCGACTCATACTGGGACCACAAGTAAATAAAAAGATTTCTTTGCTTCAAATTTAAAATCGAAAAAAAAACTCATACAAATAGGCAGATTTCCTACTGGCAACCAACTTAAATAAAAAAAATAAAATAATAAAAAGTATTGAAAAGTAAACTAGGACTAAATGATAACCTAGATAAATTAAATAACAACGAACTCAACTACAAAAGCACCAATAATATATGTACCGCAGTTAAGATTCAAAAAGGATCTAAAAATACATGCAGATATACGGAAACTTATGGGGGAAAGAAGAAGAACTCCAAGTGGGGTACCAGAATATTGCCACCGAAGATATCGAAAATGTAATAGCGGACAATGCAACTATGCCTATTTTAAGGCCGAAGGTCGAAGTCAAAAAGGCAAAACTTCAAACTAGTGGCAAAATCCAGAAATAATTTTGCTGTTTAACAAATTTTCATCAACCAGCTACAATATAAAAACATTAATAGAAAAAACAACAGAATACAACGTACCTCTCCATCTGGCGTTTATAAACCTGTGATAGCGATAGACGTTAGTAAAATGTTTGATTCAATAGAGACGTAGGCATTTATCTTTCAGATTCTCGTTATACAAGCTTATAAATATACACAAAAATACCAGTATACATTTCAAACTCCACAAGTATAGTATAATCAAAGGAGTTCGTCAAGGTAATACCATATCCCCAAAATGAATGACCTTAGCGCTAGAAAATGCCATTCAATTACTACAATAAAGAATTAAAGGGATAAATATCAACGGGTCCTTTTTGAACCTTCTCTGATTTGCCAACGACATTATCCCGATCAGCAGCAATATGCAAGAACTAAGTAGTATGATGAAAGAACTTAGTCATGCGTCGAAGAATGTCGGATTTAAAAATGAACATTTCCAAAACTAAAAGCATCTGTATCAATGTAAATATATATAGATGACAAGAAACTAGAAAATGTAGAGGAGTATATTTTTATCTAAAGCATACAGTTAAATATAGGCAAGGAGAATCAAATAACGGCATATGGTCTAAAAAAGTGGTCATGAATATAGTAAAACGTATTGCCGAATTGAAGCGACAATGGGTATGGGGTGGACATGTGGATCAGTAGAATAAATCGAAATAAACCTTTAATTAAATTTGACACACCTGGGACCAAGACAGCATGGGAAACTTATAACGAAGATGGCTTAATGATATTAAGCGATGAATAGGAAACACGTGCTTTAACGTAGCACAGGACAGGATAGCGTGAATAAACATGAGGGAAGCCTACATCCAGGAGGAGACAATAGAAATTATCTGAGAAAGAAGCAGAGGAAGACAAAGAAGAAGAAGTAGTAGGTCCTTTAAGATTTAAGATAAGAATCACTATTTCATAATATCTCTTCTATCTTTTAGCTCCATTATATCATATTTATTATGCAGATGACTTAAAATTAGTATATAAATGTTTTTTTTATCATTTTGTCTTCAACAATAATTCTGCTTATATACGTTTTCAATTTTAAAAGCCATGTCTGAAAAAATTAAGTGTTTATAACAAAACAGCTTTCTTTTACAAAAAAAAAAGAAAGTTGAAATTATACACGTATTTTTTATAATATGTTCCTGAATTGGCATGGCTATACTGAGATCGGAAAGATCAACAGCCTAGTTAATCTGAGTGCACGCCAAAAGGTTTCGCATTTGTCAAGGATGCACTATTTTGTGCGATAAGTATTGTTTCCTAAGTATTTTCTATAATTCCACTTTTTATGTTGAAGCTCTTTTTATGTACCTTTCCATGAGATGTTTTTTTTTAGTTGTGACCTCTTTATTAGATATAATAGTCCAATAGTCGGCATTAATATGTTGGTATTTATTGGTATAAAATTTATAGTCGATAGTTTCTTATAGATTACTTTGGCTTAAACTGCCTAAATACTTTCCTCTCTCTCTTTCCATTAAGTATACACCTTATAGAATCAGAATACACCCCCGAATAGCCTTCTGTCTACAACCTGATTTACAAAGGTTTGCAGTTACAGTTGCACATGGATTTGCTATCTCTTCCAATTACGTAATTTTCTTTTATATTCCTTTAGAAATGGGGCTGTAGTGGATATCTGCAAAGGCGAGAAGTTTGTGTCTATGGACGCCATCACCTTATAAGTTGAATGGTTTAAAAATTTTAGGTTATTAAGTATCCAATTTTTCACATTTCTGAGTGTATACATCTTTTAGAAAAAAACGATAAGGTTTTAACTTTGCAATTATATTAGATTTCCAGATGCGTTGGAATGATATAATCAATTCTTTATTAATTATGGATGCACTAGTTTATCAAAGCTTTTAGGATCTATCTCATTCCAGTTCACAATCCCAAATGGCATATTATCATTATTAGTAACCATGTGTTAATTGTTGTTTCAAAGCCGATTTTTTAGCCGTTTGACTGGTCCACGTCAAATTTTAATTATTTGTTATAACTTTAGATATTCAACCCAAAGGTTCAATTAGTCGACCCATTTTTTAATACTGAAATTCATAAAGTTTATAGCAAAAATACTATTTCTGTGTGTCTGTATGGATTTGAAAAAACCTTTGATAAAGTGTATATGAGAGGTCTAATCATTTTTGATTGTGGCTGGTCGTAAACGTCGATTTACTAAAAATTAAAAAAAATCTCAAACCGTCTTAAGTTATATACTAAATTATAGATTTCAAGAGCAAATTTGGTCAAATACTTAGGAACTGATGGACATCACCGCACCTTCAATTTAAGTCAATCAAATAAAAAATCTCTATTATGCTCTGATTAAATCTTAACTGAAGCTTGGTTGGTTCAGGTAGTCTACAAGTAATTCAAAACTCGATACTTAAAAATCATTTCTATTAAACGCAAAACATGATGGTGGTGCTAGCCAAAAATTATACTGGCCATAGGTCAATCACCTACTTAATACCAAATTTTACTTCATCTATTATTGCATGTCCAAACTATTAAAAAATATTGTCTATAAAAAAAAATTAGCTATTATGTCGGGCACCTAATATACATGCTATATAATAAGAAGTAGAATAAATAGCATACTGAGCGGTTGAATCTTATATTAAAAAATAACGTTTTTTTTTCTGAATTTAAAAGAGTGAGTATTTGCCTTATATATGACTTGGTGTTTAGGAAACTTTTAAATAAAAAATATAGGCCATATTTAAATTAAATAAATTATTTGGAGTCGAAAAATTTAGTTTTTAAATAATTTTTTCTGTTTTCTCTTAAGTTTTGTTATATTTCTTTTACTATTGCTACTGCAAATTGATATTAGTGGTAGTTTTTAATTTATAATCCTTAATTCTCAAAAAAAAAATATATAATTTTAAACGGTGTCTATCGGCAATTATTTTTGATTGGGTATAAGCCTCACTTACATATTGCATTATATAAAGGTGCTATTTAAATTATAGCCACAGTTCTTAATCATTTGAGGTAGCAAGAAAAACGTATGAATATAGTAAATAATAAAACTTGAATGAATAATTTACATGATGAAGATCTAAAATATGTAATAATGTTATTTTAGGCTTATGAATTCTCTAGCATGTCTGCAATTGAGATTCTATCAGATCAAAAATGCTGATAGAAACGCGATCATTGCATTTTAATAAAAAAGGAATTTAGAGGCTATATATAAGTTACGTTATACGTTAAGAGGACGAGGTCAACAAAAAGTGACATCTGACGTGACTTTGTATTTTAAATTGTATGAATCTTATATGCTCAATATGCATAATGAAAAGAAATGGCTGAAAGTTCATGGACCCAGGATGATTAAGTTTATTTCTTTTAATAATTATACTAAAACTCTTGCTGCATCATTCGTATGGTTTATACAAAAAGAAGATATAGTATTGTATTTTGGAATAGAAGTGGAGGCATGTCCAGGATCATGATTTAACAGAAAGCTCTTATTCGCAGAATATAGAATATGGGCCAGATAAAATCATTTAACCTTGTGTTTTGAATGTGTAATATCTTCACGGTTGTTGGGACTTATATTATTATACTATAGTCTTGGGACATATAGGAGTGTATGTTTTTCGTTAATTAAATAGGGTTCTTTTTTGTAATACAACCAGTTACCAGCTTTACAATACAATGTATGAATAGTGCATACTGCTTAATGTTTAAATTAACATATCTGATTTTAATAATCTATGTATATATGCTTTTTATTTAAAAGCTTTTTACTTATTTTTATTAGTAGTTCAGATTTTTATTTATTTTTTCCTTTTTTTTAGTTTAGGAGTTCTTTAGTTAGTTTTTTGTATGCTCATTTGGTACTTTAAAATTTTTTTATTTTTTATTTTGTACTATGACATGTTCTACGTAACTATTCTGTATAAACAAAACAAATAAGAAATTTAATTCTTGTTTAGTAAAATGGTCATGTGGTAAAAAAAACATGTTATAATCTAAGTACTATTTTAATTAAGTATCTGTAAATTTAAAAGTACATTTTGTATGACGTAATTTGTATATGAAACTTTAAGGCCGAATTATACATTAAATAATTGTATATAAATAAATCAAAAATTAATTAACGATTTGATGTAAACCCACTCAAATGCGGCTTGTCCATGAACCTGGTTGTTCAATAAAATAAAATTATCAACGCGAAATAAACGTCCCTTTTATTGTTTGTTGTTTTCCGAAATTCATGGCGAATAGGGGCCACTTGCATCTCTCGAGAGTCAGTTATTGCCGCCTCCGGCTAAAATACCGAGGTCACCATTGTCCCAGTGTGCGGTATGAATGAGCTTTTAATGAATCTTTTTTACTTTTTTTACTATAAATCATCACCAGTACCTAAACAATAAACAATTTATTTATGTGAATTTGTTAGATAACTGTACTTTTTATGGTTACAAGTTCTAGGATAACAAAGTTGGTATTGCTAAAGTTATACATATTCCATTTTAACATACTTTAACATGTTCTATGGTATGCGTTGTGAACGATGATTATCAAACATTAAATTACTGCATAATAAAGGGCAAAATATGGCAAATTCTGATCAATGTAGAGTTAAGCTAATTAAGGTTACTACGTTAAATACTACATCTTTCTATACGGGCTATGTTTGATATTTTTTATAATAGGCGGATCAAAAATTCAAATGGGTTTATCTTCAGGAATAAGACAATCGTTCTTGCTAATAGAATATTAATTTATTTATAAGAAAAGTTAAATGCATTAATAAATTTAACTTTTACAATAAATGCTTAATAAACATAATATTTAAAAATAAATAATAAGTTTAATTCTTCTTAATAATAATTCTTCTTTCAATTAATTTTTAATTGTTAATATTTGTTGATAAAAAATCCTTTTAAGGTATTTATTTTTCTTTCAGATACCAGCATGGACATAATTATCTTGAAACGTTCTTCCAATTTCAACCACCGCGTTTTAAGAGATAATGGAGTAACGTGATCATCATTTTCTTTTGTTATAACTGAATTTAAGCAATTTTAAAGCTTTTGAAAACTGGACTTCTTGGGAGATTGCGGACCAGAAGAGAATATTACTGCATGTGCTTGAAGACAGCATTAAAGAATCACTTAATCTTAATTTAATATTAGTCGATAAGATGTCTTTATACATGCACAAAATCTTTAATTTAAAACACGCTTTCCGTAATATATTAGATAATATGATTTTTAAATTAAAGTTCACTATCTAGAAGTTTACCCAAATTTTTTTTCGCCAATAGATCAAGTATTTTCATTTATACCTATACTAAATTTATAATTATGTCTTTCGGGTAATTCGAATATACCAATATATCATCCGGTATAGGTAATTTTGATTTAGTTCCAATAAGTACTAACTGGTGAGAGCGGGACATCTGAATAACACTTTCTAGGTCTGTATTTATTTACTTTAATAACATTATTGAAAAGAAATTATAGATTTGGACATCATCTGCATATTGATGTGACTTACAAATACCTAAAAATTTTCAAAAATTAGTGTTATACAAAAAAACCCATGATACTGCCTTGCAGTACTCTTTGGTTAACCGATAAATAATCTAAAAATGCGAAGTTCAGACAACTCAATCTTCTGTTAATCAAGTAATTATGCAGTATTTAGTGAGAAGAAGAGAATGGACTAAAGCATCAAACGCTTTGTTATAGTCCAGAAGCACCGTTGCAGTTACATTCTTGGAGTCTAAATGTCAAAAAGTATCATCACATAAGTCACAAAATAGGCAATATGGTCGAAAATGAAATAGCTCCGTTGGCGTATTAATTTTTGGAGTGCAGATTAAATCTGCTTTTTTCCATTCGGATGGGAGCCTAGATAATAATAAAGCTTTGTGTAAAATATGAGCAATATAAGAAGTAAGTAAGTAAATTATTTTAATACCAATACCGTTGGCATCCGTGGAGGTTAACTTTATATTAGATATTGTTTTTTCAACATTATCTTCACTTATTGCTTGAAATTAAAATAAATTTGCAATATTAGGAACAAATTGGTATATAAATTTAATATAAGTCATTATTAAATGAATTTCTTACTCTTGGAATACAATTTTGGAATAATTTATAACATATCAGATAACGACTTTAAAAAATTGTTACAAGGAAGAGGCAAGATAAGAAAAAATGAGAATACAACTAATTGCCTGTAAAAACAGGCAAATGCCACTTTCATTTTTATGAGTATTATATGTTCACCACATTATGTGAATTAACAAAGAACATTATTTACTTGTGTTGTTTAGTTATTTAGCAGCTTAAATAAGAATACTTGCGAAAAATAGCTTTGCCTGGTTAAGAGTGATTACAGAGCAAAAACTTTCAGCAAATTCTGAAAATCACAGGGTGTTAGAAGTTGTAAACTTATTTGCGAAGCTTGTTGCCTAACCACAATATGTAGTCTTTAATTAAGCTCGCGGACTATTTTAGACCCCTGTCAAAACATGACAATGGTACGCTTGCAGCGGACTATTGTTTTTTCGGTTTTTGTGAAAAGGCAGAGCGTTTATCTGCCTGTTTCGTTGCAACTATGAGTGTCCAAACAACCTTGGCACAAAATTAATGCCTTTACCGGTATCTAAGTAGGTTAATCTTTTAAAAGGTAATTGGAGATGGACCTTCACTTTTGTAACCAATAAATTACTCAAAGATAAAAGAACTCTTTTAATACATCCGGCTGTCTATCGCATGACCAGGAGATCCTTATAGCATCACACACTGGGGTAGATCAACACCATCAGTTTTGAAAAACAAGAGCTTCTAAAATGTTTGTTAGACTGTTTCAAGTTCTTTAATGGATGTATTAAGGTCTAGGCCAGAAGCATAGTGTTTCACATGCATTATGTTTTGTTTTATATTTTATGTTTATGTTTTTAGTGTCACTATTTTTTGAAACTCGCGACTAAGTCTGGTAATGAAACTGGGAGTTTTAATTATTGTTAGCTACTATTATTATTATCTATACTATAACATTTACAAAGCTATACCCTTGTGCTTTATGAATGTTAATTTGGAATTAAAAATTTCCCTGGTTACGGGAGTCGGATCTAAAAAATTGTATTAGCTTTTTATGTGAAAGAAATACTTGACATTTATTGATGTTCATTTTCAGATTGTTTATACTGCATCGCGTTATAAGAGTATCTATATCTACTTCAAGAGTAAGAGAGTGGTCGGAAGAGTTAATGCGGAGAAGAAGTTTGAGGTCATCAGCATACAATAATACCATTGAACTAAGTTTCCCACACACGTTATTAATAAATATGTCGTTATGTCGAACAATGATGGATTAAGGATCGATTCCTCTAAAACACCTGACGTTGAAAGATCTAGTTGTATAAAAAAACATCATTTACGTATACAAATTGAGATCGTCCTGAAAACCAAATGACTCGAGTCCTAACAAAATATCATAATCCAATTTATCACAGGCTTTAGATAGGTCAATATATTATATTGAGTCTAGTAAAGCATGAATTCAGGACCAGGTTTGCAGTAAGAGAACGGTTGTTGAGACAGACAATATCACTTAAGCTAATAAGCGCACGAATCTAGTACCTCAGGATAAAAGGAAAATAACAAAACTATTCATTAATATCAGTGCATGCGCCGACAGAAGAAAGACAGAAAAAAGAAATGAAATTGATAAAGACTTCTTTTACCATCAGCTAGAGGTTACGATTAGGACTTCAATTTTAATACAGTCAATTTGTCATGGAAAACGGCTACTTAAAAAAAATATCCGATTCTCCGATCCGATTTTTTGAGGTTCAATAGTGATTCATGAGAGAAGCTCAAATTACAAAAGTTGAGAGTCCCCTTCGCCCCGTTTTTTAAGAAACTCAAAAAAAATTGGATTCGTTTTTCTGACTAAATCGTAGGTCGGGCAGAAAAATTATTCAGACATAAAATGAAGAGAATCTTATTCTCTACAATTCTCATCTCATCTTATAGCTGTAGAACAAAAATTGAAAAAGCTAGAGGGCGCCAAAGTCACGAAAAATTTCTTTTTTCCATTTTGCACTGTGAAATAATTTTTCTTTACCATCGCAAGAATTGAAAAAATGTAGGGGGCAAAAAAAACCTCTATAATTCTCGTTTTTGAGATATAAAGTACTATAATATGTGTTATAATATGTTCCCATTTGTGTATGTAACAGCAGAAGCTATTTTACGTCGCCTAAAGTTTGCGCATCGTAAGACTGAAGTAATTCTAAAAAGGTATTTCTACTCCCCTTCTTTGACACTATTTTTGGACAACTCAAAAATATTTTGGCTTGCATTTTCTGCAAAGACTGTGAGTTGTTATTGGAATCGCCCATGTGAAACAACATGGAACTGAATTTGTTAGCATTAATGTAAAACAGTACTCCATAAATTTAAAAAAATATATAAAAAGACGGCGCTGTACGTTCGGAAAATTGACTTTTTGGTAATTGAAACGTTTTTTACTTGCACAAGGCGAACAATTCAGTTGAAGAAAAAAGAAAAGTATGTGAGTGATAAATCTGTATGAGGATTATATTTAAATAAGGCATTTAAATTGATGGAATAGTAAGTGATAGCAGGTGATGTTGATCGATATCAGTATTATTACTTTATTCGGCAACATGGGAAACATGTGAAAATATAAAAACGATACAAAAATATGGTAAATTTTTTTTGGTCTGCCTCTTTTTTTGATTTACTTTGTTGGTGGTTCATGAACTTCATCTACTTCCAAAGAGCAGTTGGTAAACGTATCTGAAGTTGACGTTTCTGCTTCCTCCAGTACAGAAGAGTTCTCTGTGAGGTTGGGGTATTGTGGCAATTTGAAAATTTGCGAAAGGTAGATCCTCAACGTCATTCTCCTCCAAATTAACCGGGGAAATGTTGCGAGAGAGTAAGCGGAGAATGGTCACGTGGGGAATGGGAAAGAGGAAGGGAATAGCGCGCCGGCAGCCAGCTGCGTCCCCTTTAGACTCGCGGCACGGTACATGATATTATAACCGCTGTATCTCAGCAACGGCTAATCTTACAAAAAATGCATACATAAATTGTAGAGATTTTTTTGCCCTCTAAATATTTTTTATTTTTGCATAAAACAAAAATTATTTCACAGTGCAAAATGGGAGAAAGGAATTTTTGCTGACTTTGGGCCCTCTAGCTTTTCCAATTTTCGTTCTACAGCTTTGAGCCTATAAGATGAATGGTAGAGAATAAGATTCTCTTCTTTTTATAAATAATTAATTTTTCTGTCCGACCTACGGTTTAGCCAGAAAAACGAATCCAAATTTTTTTGAGTTTCCCAAAAAACTCAAAGGGGAGGGGACTCTCAACTTTTAGAATTTAAGCGCTATTGATCCTCCAAAAATCAGAGAATTGGATATTTTTTTAAAATGTTACAGAGAGAATCTGCACTCAAAGCACATATCGGAAACTAGAGCCCCCACGTTATTTCAAATGCCAATACCAACGGTTGGCAGAATGCGCCTAAGAATCAAGAGTATAAAAATAGAAGAAAAGCAACCTACAAATACAACAAGATAGGAAGTAAAAACACTTGGAAACGCTGAAATAGACATAAAAACAGTGTAAGGCAGCCTCAAGTTAACTATAGCAGCGGTCACGAAGAAAAAACTAAAAAAGAAAAGCAGGATAAAGAAGAAAGAATGATATGATGCGGAATGCGAATAAATCCAAAACGCAAAAAATATAGCCAAGAGAATAATAACTCCGACATAAAGAAATTGAACACATATAGTAAGAAGTCAAGGAAACTCCTAAAGAACAAGAAAAGAGCGGACCAGAATAAAGTACTACAGCAACTAAAGAAAGATGCCAAAAGCAACAATAGTAGGAAATTCTTTCAAGAAATAGTGCAAATGAAGAAATGGTACATATTCATAACAAGCAGTATCCTAAAAAGCGATGGGGACCAACTAATAACAGACACGGCGAAAATACTTAAAACAAGTAAATAATATTTCAGCAATCTTCTTTATACAGAAAACGGCATATAACTACAGAGACTATAACGTATCAGATGACGGAAATAGACATAAAGGAGCCAAGCTTCCAAGAAATAATAGGCTATCAACAACCTCAAAAGTAAGAAAACTTCTAGATGCGGACTCTTTTATATTTATTCTATGGACCAGTAGAATAAAGTATGAAGTAATACAACGCCACAAAGAACTACATAAATTACTACTAGAAATATAGAAATGGGAAGCCTTGCCAAAGGAATGAAAAGAGGGTACTATTATGCCCTTCGATAGAAAGAGAGACTGCATGAAATGCATTAACTACAGGGAAATATCGATACTGAACACAACATATAAAATATTTTTATTTTCTAAATTTGGTTAAAGTGTTTTTAACAAAAATTTAAATAAATATATACGCCTTAAGATTAATGATGTATATCATGAAAGGGGATTCAGTCACCAGTTATTGCTTTAAAGATTTTCTGCGGCATTACTTTATCAGCATAATTTGTATTTTTAACGTTTACACTGTATGCAATTTTTTAAATTATATCAATAAGATTAAATATTACTCGGTATCCTTATACGAATAGCTGCAAATATCTTCTTATTATTTAATCTTATTGTTATATAAAATCTTGCATATTAGCCATGAAATCTTTAATTAAATTTTAATCTCGTAAATCCAATCAATGAAATATTTAAGAAATGCAAAAGATATATACGCATATTAAAAAATATTCCTTATTTAATATTTTTTAACATATAATTTAACTGAATAAACTATACGCGATATCTAAGTCTTTATTCCTATAAGGAAGTGTTTTTTTAATTACTTTTGAGCTCGCTTTTCTTATGTCCTATCTGTTTTTATAACAACGATAATATAAATACCTAAAAAAAGATTGCCACTAACAAAATTAAAATATATTACACATTATTTAAAAATACGTAGGAAATTAAATTAAGTAGTATTAAAAAATTTGAAAGCCTAATGATTAATATAAAAAAATACAAACAAATTTTAAATGTATTCTATTTCAAATTAAATTCAGTCTAAAATTCAAATTTATTATCGTTTCATAACAGATTTAATAATAAAAACTTCAAAATAATTGTTTACTAATAAAAAAATGGTTCGTTTACGAATTATAAACATGACTTCAAGAACATCTCAAATGTACTTTTTACAAATTTAGCATAATTTTTGTTTGAACGTAGAAACTCAGATATAAGAAAAGTAAATGTATACGTTCTTTTTGACCGATTAAATTGACAGTAAAAATGAATTTCACTCTTAAACAATGTATTAATAGCAAGCATATTGTCTACCGAATCACCTTGCAACCATCAAAATGTTTACACTTCTCACACTAATTATTTATTGTTTATCTTCGACGATGGTATATAATATACTTCAAACGATCGTACATGTTGATGCGAAATATCCTGGTCATTGGTGACCTTGACGTCGGCCTGTCCTGACCCAAACACTGACCTTTCCTGCTTGAGAGTGAAAAGAGATCGTCAATTGACAATAATTGTTATTGTTTGTATTGCAATGCAGGAGAATAGCACCTCGGTTTGTTAATATGGGGACAATAAATAAAAGCATTAGTAGAAATGTTGTAGTAGGTTGTAGGTTAGTGGAATATTAAGCTTTTTAGATCAGTATTATGAGCTATTTTACAGTGTGGTAAAGATTGCAGTTTTTTTTAACAAACAATTAAAATACAAATATATATTTTTTAATAGAATGAAAATAAAATTCACACAAAAAGCGAGTTGTGCTTAAGTTTTGGAAATTTATTTAATATTTCTTATCTAATGAGATTTCTTTTTAAGCCTTTTTTTTAGCCATTTTGGATCAAGTGTTAAATTAAAATTATTATTATAAAACTTGTATTGTAGTTTTTTAAATCAATATACTAAATTTTTCTTTTTAATTTTGTGTCAGAATTTAAGGCTGTATTAGATACGCTATTGGTTTTTAATAATATATAAAAAAAACTTATATGAGCTTTTTAATTGCTCATATAAGTAAAGATTGATTGTCATATAAGTGAACATGATTTTCCTATTTTTTTTAACATATTTTTAGGTAGGCTTTGCTAACAAAATAATGCTTTAACATTTTGACATGCCTAAATACCTAATGAGTCATTAATTGCACATATTAGTTAAATATCTACTTACAAATTAATAGAACATACTACGAACTATTTATAAACAAAAAAAATTAATCTACCATGACATAATCATTATTTTAATTATCTATACAAAGAAAAATAAATAGAATTTAAAAATAACTCAGACAACGAGTAAATCAAAAAATTTTAATTTAATTAAAAGCAGATGTTTAAACAGATTCCCGTTATTTTCCAAACATAAAAAAGATCTTTATACGGTAGAATGTAAAACAGCACGCAACATGTCAGGCGTAATGCTATTGACTGCATTGGTTACACATTCTTGTAATTGCTGTTCAGTCAAAGAAAGAAGTCCAGAGGCGTTAAGCCTGGGGATCGTGCTGGCCAAAGCACTGCACTGGAGGTTCCAATCCACTTTCCATCAGGAAATCTCCGCGTAAGATACTCGCGAACCTGTCTTGAATAATGTGCAGGAGCACCATCTTATTGAAACCAACAACTATTCAATTATGCCAGAGGTAAGTTATCCAAGCAGTCTTCCAAATTATTTTTCAACAATTAAAGGTATCGTTATCCAGTTAATGAATTATGGTAAATAATAATAATAATAGAAAGTTTATATTTCCTCATAAGATATTACATATGCTCACTCATAGATATAAATAAGTTTACAATATAAATACAAAGAAAAAAAAATCCATCAGTGTGTATTAATTCAGCATGTAACTGTAAAGAGAAAATAAAGGTCATGTTTCAGCTACCCTCAGAAGAAGGAGCTGTTAGGACCTTGAATATTACACTTATAATTAAAAAAAAAGTCGCGAACCGCATTATAAACTGTACGAAGAGCATGCATCTCTACATTCATAACTAACCGGAAAGAAAAGAAATCTAAATTATCCTAGCTTACTTATTATTTACTAATAGGAGGCAGGAAAGGAGGAATGAGGGGGATAGGTATATTGACTATATTTCTGTTGTAGACTATAGTAGAGAAAAATATACATATAAAAATTTATATTTCCAAACGCGCGCCAGATCCAAACACAGAATCCCGACACAAAAGAGAACAGAACCAGGGCGACTGATTTACCAAAGATGTCAGTATTAACAAGAAATAACATAAATTACTTCAATCCTTTAAATATTATTTTGTTTAGATGAAAGAAGCTTTTTTATTGATTTTTTAAAAGCCGATGTAGATTTAGGAAAATTCCAAATTTTGTATTTATTAATTTTGGACACAGTATTGTAAGAAAATGACTTTTTAAAAATTGATTTCTTATGTAAAGGTATAGACAAAAGGTCATGTCTGTAAATATTTATATTGTGAACGTCAGTACGATATCTGAGCTTATTATAGAGATATGGTGGTGCTTTAAATTTCATTATTTTATAAAGAAAACATATGGAGTGCAACTCTCGGCGGTTTAACATATTAGGCCATTTAAGATCAACTAATTTATGTGATACCCTTTCCCTACATCTAATTCCATAAATAAACCTTATGCACGAGTTCTGTAATTTTTGAATTCTTACAGAGTTAGCGCAGTCTAAAAATGGTCCATATACTGTATCTGCATAATTAAAATGGGATAGATTTAATGAGTCGCATAATTTTTTTTTGTTCCTCTTGACAAATAAGATCTATGCTTGTAAAGTTTTTTTAGCATTGAAAATCCTTTCTTAAGACAACTTGTAATGTGGTCTGTGAACTTTAGCTTGACGTCTATCATTAGGCCTAGAGTTTTAGTTGAGACATGAAAAGGGATAAGTTCTCCATTAAGAATTAGTTGGAAATGATCCAAAACCGCCCTTCTACTAGTATCATCACAAAATAACATTGCCACGCTCTTCGCTGGATTCAATTTAAGAGAATGATCTATCGAGACTCTATTTACTAGAGCAAGGTCAGCATTCAAACAAAAATTAGTTCTTTCAATATTACTAGCATTAAATGACAAATATAATTGTGTGTCGTCGGCGCACCTCTACGCCGACGACACAGAATCGCAATTTATCCATAAAAGCCGACGTAAAAATGCTATACAACAAAGGACCCAGAATGCTACCCTGTGGGATGCTAGACCTTACTATTGCCACCCTAGACTTATCTTCTCCAAATAAAACTCGTTGTATTCTATCACTTAAAAAAGATAAAACTAATTTAGTAGCTGCAGTATTAAAACCGAAATAATGTAAAATATTAATCAAAAGTTCGTGATTTAGCATATTAAATGCTTTAGAGTAATCAAGCAGTATTAAAATCATTGCATCACCCTTGTCCAAACTGGCGACAACCTCATCAGTGACGTCAGTAAGAGCGGTAACACAGCTAAATCCCTTTCAAAATCTCGACTGTTTTTGTAATATAATATTCTTATCAGTAACATAGACGGTAATTTGTTTTTCCATTACTTTTCCCAAGATTTTTGAAAGGGCTGGTAAAATTGAAATTGATCTAAGTTCGCCATAATTTAAGGGATTATTTTTTTTAGGAACTGGCAGAATAAAAGCAGACTTCCAAGATTTTGGAATATATGAGTTTAACAAACAACTATTTATAATATGGGTAATAAATGGTATTATAAATGGACAAAAAAGAAATATTAATGTTGTGTTTAAATTATCAGGCCCAAACGCCATAGATTTGAGTTTAATAATTAAATTTCATACTAAATTTTCATCCACTGGTGTAAAAGAAAATAATGGTGGAAACTTCTAATTAGATTTATAGAAATTAAAGGTTTCGTTTGTCGGAGGAGTAATATTAGAAGTTAAATAACTGAACCAGTCGTTAAGTTCATCGGCTTTTTTTAAATGTTCGGGAATTTGTCTAGATTTGCAATTTATTATATTCAACTTATAAAGCTCCTTCCATTCGTCTCGAGTAGTGCAGTTTTGAAATTTGTTATTTAAATAAGCCTTTTTTTCATTACGTACGGCGGTGGTGGTAAAATTTCTTATCTGCTTATAATAGTTCCAATATTCCAAATTTCTTGTTTTTCGAAAGCGCATTAAAGCCCGATTTCTGCGTTGCTTCATTATTTTTATATTATCAGTAATCCAAGGACAGTATAAGTATAAGTAAATATCTATTTTTACAAGTTTTAACAGTAAGAGGTGCGTGAATATCTAGTATATTAAGCAAATGATTAGTAAGGATAGACACTTTTTCATCAATATCCTCAGTATCATAAATTTGATGCCAGGGTGCACCTTCTAGATCAATTTGAAAATTATCAAAGTTAATTCGTGTCAAAGGTCTGTAAGACAAATTGAATGGTCTGATTGAATCTGAGTCTAAGAACAGAATGGTCCTGGTATTTTGATGCCAAAAATTCCACACCACATATTAAAGCTAAAGCGCTCTTCGTCTAACTAAAGCATTTTCAGAAGTTCTGGATATAAACCCGTTTCAAAACATAAATTTATTATAGAAGCTAAAGCCTCAAAAATACAATTTCCGATCTCTATAATAATAAAAATTGGCGAATTGCCATTTTTAAATAGTTTAATATATACAAAGTGTTATTTTAATATTGCGACAAAAAAAACTCAGCGACGTATTCCTTGGACAAAATCAAGCAAAAAAGATTCTATGAATATGTGTCCTAAACGTCTTAGATTTTACACTACAGAGTGCTAAAGGTAAAAAAAGAACTTACTTTTTTTGATAAATTTGATATCCTTATATATATTTTTCTTAGAATTGGTAAAATTTAAATTTTTATAGTCGCCATTGGCGTTCATGCAAGCTTCGAACTGAATATTTTTTTAGAGAAAAGGATACGCAGGTAATTTTTCAACCGATGCACGGCTTTCGTATAAAAAACTAAAAACCATTATCATGAAGTAAGTATAATACTTTTATAATCCAATTTTCAGCATTTTTTAAAAGTTTTTCCGGTAAAACTTTCAAATATATGTATACGTATATCAAATTTATCGAAAAAAGTAAGTTTTTTTCTTTCAACTTTACCATCTTGTAATGTAAAATCTAAGACTTTAAGGATATATATTCACAGGAGCTTTTTTGCTTGATTTCATCTAAAGAATACGCCCCTGAATTTTGCCGCAATATTATACGCACCCTGTATATACATATATTAATATATAAATGTTACTTTATTTTTATATATGTTAATTTTTTTTAATATAATAGGAGTTGATTGATCTTTAGCACCATTAGCATTCTGCTTTATTTTTTTTAACTAAATTGTATTGTTACTAGTTACATTTGACTCCTTCGTATTTTTCTCGTTTTTTTAATTAAAATTGCAGCATTGGACTATAAAAAAATGCTTTTATTGGTTAGGTTAGCATTTGGATCTTTATTATTTTTATAATATTAATATATCCTATAATTATCCAAATGCATTTATGTATGCTTCAATATTTTCTATTCAAACCACTTAGAATTCTGTTCACATTCCCACACTAGTTAGATTACCGTTATCATTTGCCATATTTTCATTCCATATAATGAATCTTGCATTTAATACCAAACATTCTGATAAACCTTACTTATTTTGGGAATTTACTTTCACTCTTACTTTTTACTATTCAAGCCTCTCCAGCATACCAAAAATCTTATTTTTAAATTATATTGGCTCTTGCCTCATAACTAAATATGTTTACGTTTAGCTGACAATTTTTTTTCAAAATGAAACTTTTAAACAGTTGTAAAAAATACCTAATAGTTTACCATTTGATGGACCCACAATCATTTAATGAATATATAAGCAAAGATTAACAAAAAAACCTAGATTCCACGTGTGTGGTGTTCTCACTGTAGCAACGAGAGAAAAACTGAGCAGAAATCTCAATAATAATACCTATCGTAACAAGATTGGCCTAAATCTTTCCGGACGTGACACGCCCATATGCACTTAGCACACTGCATTAAAAAATTGCAAACATACATTATGTAGGCTTTATTTAGTCGTATTCCTTATAAGGGAAGTACAAGTCTTTTGCTTTATGTGGTACATACGTAAAACTGCCACCATATGAGTAAATAGTTAGGCGATTAAGAAACAAATTACTGATATGAAATACTAGATAATTTTGAGAATTGTGTGTTTAAGTTTACAACACTGGATGGTCGTTTATTCTATATAGTATACATATTAAGGAAGCTTTAAGTAAACTAATACAAAAAACTTAATATGGAAACATAATTTAGTAACAAAGAACACCCAAGGTTATCAAGATATAATCCAAAGCGTTATGCTAAATATAGTTTTAATATTAAATAATAGTACCTGAGAAAAAAATCACATTACGAAAATGTTAAACTCTTGATATATAATCATTAAGGTCAATTCGGTAATTATTTTAATCTCTTAAATTAAATAATTAAATATTAATAGATTTTTTTAACTAAATTAATTTTAATTTACACTTGGTAACAAATGATTTTTGTTTTTTATAAAATGAATTTAATTGGAAATGTAATAATTTAAAAGTTTGAACAAAAATATTATTTTTTGTAATATCGAACATGATCAAAGTAAATTGTAATAATATATATCCAAAATGAATTAAATGGAAGATGTGAAACAATAATTTTAATAAAATTATATTAAAAATATCAGTTAATATATATCATCTTATTTATTTTCTTAATGAAATAGTAATCTTAAATTATTTTCAAATCAAAGTTAATTAAATAAACGTTGATTAATTTGTGAAAAATTATTTAGTAAAAAGGTAAAAAAATCATTGCAGGTCAATGTGTTGTTTTAAATAAAGTAATTTGTATTAGATTGATTAACTAGATGTATAAACCTCATTACATACGTTTACAACACAGTTATTTCTCGGTAAGTTTAAAATATAAAATTATTTTATGACATGTTTGTATTAAATATCCAAAATGATCTCGTATTTACAAAAAAAATATATTTACAAAAACTTGTAAAAAAATTGCAAAGTTTAAAAGAATTTAAAAAGTGGGAAGTATAAATGCATTCCGTTATTTTGAACTGAATATAGTATCTTAGATTAGATCATATAATTAGAAGTTTAAATTTCCATTTTTTTAAATAGGCCTTATTAGCTTTTTGGAGTAACTTTTAATAAAAATCCACATTAATTTCTAAATAAATCAAAATCTTAAAAATTCCAAATGCCTCAAAAAAAAACTGTTATTTTTCAAAAAGATAATATCCTTATTTATATTGAATTTTAAAAATCCCAATATTTGAACCAATTTATCATGAAGGATGTTTTATTAAGAACGCAAGATTTGTATTACCCGCCATGTTTCACAATCATAATGTCTGATTGTCAAAAGTCATTATGAAAATGATGATAGTTTAATTGCCACTATTCGTAAAGTGCGTCCAATATTGGGTCAAAATAATGTTGGACGACAGGCACTCTTCAACGAATTCTCACTAAAGATTTACAGCTGCATGCCCTTAGAATGCAAAACTATCATATTTAGGACTTAGAAAATCCACGAATGATTCAACAGAAAGCAATATATCGACAACGTATTACTATATGATGTGCATTATGGTCTGGAGAAATAATTGGATCGTTTTTCTTCAAAAACGACGAAGGTGCTGCAGAAAAAGTGAATGACGAATGTTATCGTGTTATGATAAGAATACAGTTTTTTGTGCCCCGTTTGGAAGCTATTGATGTCATGTAGTTTCAGCAGGACTTTGAATAAAATATTTACGATCTTACACGAGTTTGCCTCTGGTCGTGTCATTTCCAGATTTGGTGACCGGAATTAGTCTCCACGCGATTTAACGCCTTAAGACTTCTGGATGCGGAGTTATCTGAGGTCACAGGTTTATGCCAATAAGCCTGCAGCTATCCAGGCATTGAAAGCTGAAATTAGGCACTATATCAATGAAATACCACCACATGGATACAATAAAGTTATTGAAAATTTCGTCAAAAGGGTACGCGTATGCCTGAAATGCCGTGGCGGTGATTTCTTATATATTTTGTTTCATACGTAACTCCCAATAAATAGAATAGCAATAAAATATTAATAGCAATAAAAAAATAATAAATAAAATTATTAATCCGACATGTTTTGGACATATAACATGTCCATCATCAAGGATAACAAATTATGGAGTTTCGTCAATACATTTTATAGATATAGTGCCTACGACAAGGTTAAAAGGTTAAAACGAATTAATTTTCCCATTTTCATGTATCTAAATTCGTTTTAACCTTTTGACCTTGTCGAAGGCACTATATCTATAAGATGTTTTGACGAAACCCCTTGTATGTTAATTTGTTATCTTTGATGATGGACATGTTATATGTGCAAAACATGTCGGATTAATATTTCTTAAATACATTTAGAGGAGGATGACCGAAGTATTTTTAGTTACCCATTGTCATATATTCAGTTTTTTATGTTATTTTAAAAACTAATTGTTTGAGCTGAAACTTTTAATATCTTAAATCCATTTTTGAAATTCATTAAAATTTTGTATCATTTTTCTATACAAACCTTTTCAAGAAAAAAAACAAATAATAAATTAATTTATTTAACTCGTAACAAAAATCTAATATTAACTACGCCTCTGGGTGAATCCTGAAATAAAAGCATTACAATCAGACGCACTGCTAGACACCTATCATTGATGAATTGATTTGGCCTAGACTTTCGCGCGGCTTACTAATAGGTACTCCGCCGCCGGGCATTTTTCTATTGTTATCATCTATTTATAGCATTTGTTCCCTTTTTAAATTACGCTATTTTAATATTTATGTAATTTTAAATTAATTAGTTTCACTAAAAGCTATTTTAGATTGTTTGTCTATAACTTGGGAAGAAGATAAAGTAAGGGTGGCACCTTCCGACACATGCAACCACAAAAACCAAAGAGAAAGATATAGCAAAATACATAAAGAAGCACACTCGACTAGGAGCGAGCAACCGATAAGTTTATTCAGCTCTAATAAGGCTTTGGAGGAGAATGCAAAGCACACAAATGTATTTATTTATTCGCTATTTGGTTACTTTACAAGATATTGGATTAAGAGAACAGGAGTCAGAAAGCAAGGAAACTTCGAACTATCAGCTTATTATCACATTTGCAACAAAAATAATAACCAACAGGTTGACCAACAAGATGGACCCATACCAACCAGTCAAATAAGTAGGATTTCCGTGAAGGGTTAGTAATATCGACCACCTACAGATACTTCGTACTATTATTGAAAAAGCCACAGAATATAATATAGCACTCTATTTAGTCTTTGTCCACTACCAGAAGACTTTTGGCAACGCAAGGATTGATTCTAGATACTCGCACCTTATCAAACTTATTTGAAATCATGCTTTTGTTTATGTTGAAATAGATAATAAATAGATAATGATTTAAAAACAGATAAGACTTCAATGAAAAGAGGAATAAAGCAGGGAGACACCATCTCATCAAAACTTTTTACCCTTGCCTTCGATGATATTTTCAAAAAACTTGACTGGCAAGAACAAGAACTTGCTCAAGAACAAGAACTTGATCGATCATCGCTACAAATTGGACTTAAAATGAACTTAAATAAAACAAAGATTATGTATATAGAAGACATCCAGGTAACTATTACCGACCAAGTTCTAAAAGTTGTCTCAGAATGTATTTATTTGGGTCACCAAATTCAGTTTGGCAAACAAAATCAATATTTTGAAATCAGGAGAAAAACAGGCCTTTCTAGGGCTGCTTTTGGCAATCTAGGACTTATCGTTAAATCTCGTAAATTTTATATAAATTAAAAAAAAAGGTGTTTGATTCCTTTGTAGTTGATGTAGGTGCTCACATATCGACCCAAAACAATGGCCATTGAACGCAGAAGGCTATAATCGAATCGCTTCAAGGGATAAAGTTCGCAACGAGAAAATTCATCGAAAAACTAAAGTGATAAAAGTTCTAAGGCTTGTGGAGCCAATGAAATGGAGATGGGTTGGTTATATCAAGGCAGGATGACCAAAGATGGGCACATAGAATAATCATTTGGCACCCAAGAGAGACCAAATGGAGCATCAGTAGATCCTGGAGACGATGGCGAGATGATATAGAGAATATTGAGGGAAAGAATTGGATTTGGGCTGCTAGACATAGAAGAAGGTGGAAGAGGCCCATGTATATCTGGGAGCGGTTATACATGGGCTAGAAAGTAGAACACGAGAGAATTATTAAAGATTTGATTCTACACTAATTAGACCTAAATATCTCAAATCATAGCAGCATAATAATATTAAATATAATTATACAAATAAAATATCAAACCCAAACGTAAACAAACTAAGTTCACAAATTTATGATAGCTAACATTTCTTAATAAATTTTCTGCTCAATTTCAATAATTTGACTGCACACTTTTTTACACTGCTTTTTCAACGTTTTCCTAAAAATTCACAATATTTTTAAAAAAATATTTATTAAAGAGGTCGATTTTTTTCCAAAAATTTCACAAAATACCCATATCTCAAAAATTAGTACAGTTTTGAAATTTTTTACACGTATTCCTTAGATAATTTTATTAAGTGCCTATTTTAGCAGTACTATACAGTTTAAAAAAAAACATTTTTTGGAGAGATCGATTCTATTTTCCGAAATTTCATTAATTATTCATAAACCAAGAACCAGTGAAAATTTTTTTTTCATATTTTCATACGTATTCCTGATATAATTTAACTATATACCTGTTTTAGCGTGTCTCAAAAAATTAACAAAATCCTGAAAACTTTTATGTAAATTCCTGAAACAATTTGACAAGATTAATTTTTATAAAAAAATTTTACCAAAATGCCCATAAATCAAAAACCAGTGAAAATAATATTCCAAAATTTTCTGTACATATTCTTAAAATAATTTAACTAAACACCTATTTTGGGGTCATTTTAAAAATTTCCTATAATAATACTATTTTTTTACTTTTACGTATAGCTAAGGAAGTACTAATATGCTGTAGTATAAATCAGCTTTTTTTATCCATGGGTTGTAAATCTCGATACAATGTGTTAAATTTTCTACATCTTTCTTTTTTTTTAAATAAGTTTATTATAAAACATAATGGTAATACTATAACTTAAAATGTCACTGCCATTCATTAAACCATTGTGACATTTTCATAGCTAACTAAGTTATTTACAGCATAACAGCATAAGTGTTACATTAAATTAAAGGTATTTTAACTGTCTATTAGAAAATAAAATAAAATATAGGTTGTTTCTTTAAAAAAAAATGACTTCTTGTCATTTTAGTAAATAGAAAATTTTAATTTCATTTTCGACGATTCTGTATAATGCTGACTAAATCAGGCTAAGGGAAGTTAATGAAGATGGTCTTTTAAAGTAATACTTAAAATTTGAGCTTTTTAAGAGTTTAAATAGCTGAGAAATAAACAAATAGTTATCCTTTGGTTTTTCACAAAATACACGCAAAATTAATTTTTTTATCAAAAACCACTAGAGAATAAAAAACAAAATATTTAAAAATATGTAGGGTATTCCATTTAA
Source organism: Anthonomus grandis grandis (assembly GCF_022605725.1). NCBI lineage: Eukaryota > Metazoa > Arthropoda > Insecta > Coleoptera > Curculionidae > Anthonomus > Anthonomus grandis. The sequence goes on along the minus strand of NC_065554.1, from coordinate 13,212,904 downwards.
AAAATCAAAGGTGTTTCCATTTTTCTATATAAGTGCTGAAAATATTTTAGACCGATAGCTGATACGAACTTTTCAAAAAAATGCTACGTTCCGTTTTCCATATACGGGTAACGTACCACCGATCATCAATCACCCTGTATATTAAATTTAAAACAAATCAGCAGCAAACAAAATCGCCAAGCTGGACTATATGAATTCATATAACATCGGCTAGGTATATAAAACTCCACTTTGCATAATATCTTTTTTTTAATGATAGTTGAACTCAGCATCATTTATTAAAAGTAGTACCTTCTGGTAAAAACCAGCTAGATATAATAGAAACCATTATTTTGGGTTACCACTTACACCCTACTTACTTAATTTATTTAGAAGTATTGATTGATCAACCAATTCAAAGGCATGGACTTTAATTAAAAAATAATTCTTCTTTAGACTTTCTGTAAGATTCTGAATGGCATTGAAAATTCATTTAATGATAGCATTTTGAGTGCTTTATTATGAAATGCAAATGAAATGTAAATTACAAATTTGGCAATATTTTATAACCTTAAATAAAATTATTTAATAGTTCGTAAAATCTTGTTTGTGATCCTTTTCTGGTTTTTTCTTATTATTTTCAAGCTAATCAGCAGAAACAGGTGTCGGTAAGTATCACCTTTACTTTATCTGCTCTCCAAGTAACGGAGTATTGCGGAAAACGTTACTCGTGTACTATTAAAAACAATATTACATAATTTTTATTTTAGATTTTATGTTTAGTAACATCAATTTGTTACAGGTTTAATCTCCAACAGATATATTAACTGATTTTTTTTTTGCCAAGATAAATTAAATTTCAACCATAGTTTCATTAAATAATTATTTAAAAATCATATGTAAATATATATACTATACAGATATGACACACCGTTAAGATGGTCCCTCCTAACATACCCGATCTGAAACGGAAGGAAAACCATTATTGGATGAGAAAAGTAAATAATAATATGGGATATTGTTTCTTAGTTTTGCTGATTGAATAACATTAAGAACTTCCATTGATTTTTTGTTGATTTTACCTTGCAGGTCAATTTGGCCTATTTTAGATTTTAATGAATACTGAGCACATATTAATTATTTGTTTACTTTGTTCAAGTCATAAGGATCAATAGTGATAAGAATGTTAATGTCAATCTGTTCTGTCAGTTTTTTTTAAATCATTGTTGCTAAACCATGGCCTCAAGTTATAAGTTGCTCCATAGTTGTAGATTACTTAAACCAATGTTGGTATCAGATAGTACCCACTAGCTAAATCCAGCATGTTAACACCTACGTACTTGACAGATAAGTGCATTCTTTAAAATCTGGGGAAAACTGACAATCCTATTTTTAATAGATTCTTTCTTTATCTGGTTCTAGATTGTGACAGATAGTTTCGCTTAATGCGGATGTGAAAAGGTAGACCCTATCTTAGCCTAATTTTTTTTTAGTAGTTACTAGTATGTGCTAGAATGGCTTAATTGCTGATTTATTAAGTAGGCCTAAGAGTTTATAGGACTCCTTGTTTTTTTTGTGTTAAATAAACCCCAGAAAAGACCACATTCCATCTTCGACCCTCCTATACCTTCTGCTTATCCTGTGCTTCTGCTTTTGCTGCACTTTTTATTGTTACTGCTTCCACCTCACTTGCTATTCCACGCGTTACCACATCAAGTCGCTTGGATCATCACCTCCGGAACCTGCATTCCTTCCAATCGGCTACACCTAATACCGATTGCCTTTCACTACCTGCTAGACATTCTGGAGGCCTCCTAACTGGTTGATCTGCTGCTGCCCTTTTGGCCCAAACATATAGCTGCCAACAACGGAGCCCCATTCAGACCAGGTGGGCCCTGCTGCCAGTCGGAGAGACTTAGAATTTCAGGTACCCTCTTTTTGGCTTGGTTTCTTCAGGTACTGATTTATCGGCTCGCCGTGATTTATAGATTTTTTTTTTGGAATTAATATGTAGCAATGGTCACAGATTTTAAATTTAATTTAGCAAAATTGTTTATATAGCCACCATCATTGATTTGATTTGAAATTGGGAACTGAGTATATACGTATATGCGAGGTATTATTAGATGTACAATTCAATAAGTATTAAGTGCTAAATTTTACTTTATTTTCTTTCATAATCTTGAATTTCATAATTATAAATTAAGTATTAGAGTATTACTATATATTTTTTTAAATTGAGGTTATTGATTAAATTAGTTGTCAATTATGACACTGATTTATCTTTCAATACTAAAGCTGGGGTAACCGATAAAAGCTGCGTTTTCTTTGCGTGCCCTAATAAAGGCTAATAATAATAACCCTGGAATCCACATTTAGGCATTGTGCGAGAAACAGTGCAATAAATTTTTTATTTGTATCACGAGATATTTAATTTTTTTTGATGCAAGTTATTAATGTGTTTAATTCTTTTTAAAAACTAATTTATTCTAGATTTATATAGCTGTATTATAAAATTTAATTTCAGAATGTTTTGTTACTATTAATGAACAAGTATTATATTAGGATTTATAAAATAATTTTAAAGCATTGCTATTCACCTTATAAATATTAAAACATATAGTTCTAGAAAACGAAATTAAAATAGGCAGACTTGAAAATTGCATCTAGAAAAATCGTCTTCACATGATATTCTAGACTTTTTGAAAATTAAAACAAAATAAAAATATTTTAAGAAATAACTTTGGATTCTGTATAACAATAAGAAAAAAATGGTTGTTTAAAAATATTATCTTTATAGCTACATATCTAAAAGTATATATATCGAGTGTTCAACTTTTTAACTTTAGACATCAATTTTTTAATATTTTAGTTTTTAAATTAAAAATTATGATATTTGCAATTATTTTTTTTTAATCACAATTAATTTTTATATTATGATGTTTTATAAATAATGCGAAAAGTGATGTTAAGAAAAAACTAATAATATATATTATTATCAACTGCAAATCACATAAAAATGTAACAGTCATTATAATAACAAGAAAACAATTAAATTAAAATAATCTATTCAACACATTAATATACCAATTATTATAAACTAAGGTTTTCATATATTTCTAAAGAAAATAGTCGACTGGGCTAAAATCGTGAGATCTTGCTAGCCAAACATGAAATATTTTTCGTGGTGTATTTATATGAATAAGCCTAATTTATTCGAAGTACTATCCTGGTAAATCAACTTCATTATTTTGTGAATCGTTTAGCAAAATAATTTGCAAACATTTTATTACCTAACTCGTTATATATTATTCTTGCCTAAACATTAACAAAAAATATATCTAAACTCGTCGGTCTGATGGCTTTTGGATTTTTCCGCTCTCGTAGGTGACTATATCTCGTTTTTTTTTTTTATAATGAAGTTGATATTTAATTTTAAGAAATTATAACTTATTTAGTTAGTTTAAAAATAAGCGTGCACTATTTGTGTATCTTGAAAAAAAGTAAAAATAATATGAATTAAATAATTTATATCAAATCATAATCAGAACTTTTTTTATTAAGTAGGGTTTAAAAAGGGAAATTTTACAAAATTATCATGTCAATGAATTTAACCTATAAGAGGAAAAAAATTTTGAAGATTCTATTCAGGAAGAAAAAGCTTGCTTGCTTAATATATCTTATATCTTTGTACTAATAAGAAAATATTAATACCAATACAGAAATAATTTATTTAAACTTAGTTTCAATCACCCCCGTGATTAACGGCACGTTTTCATTCACTTATGTATATTTATATACATTATTTTGTTACCTTAATCAATCTTGATCTTGAACTTTCGTGCAATATTTTTTTATTTTAATGTGTTTTGAACTTGTAAATGTTGATAGTATTAAAATATTTTATTTGTACAAGGTTATTGGTATATTAAACGCGTGTATGAATAATTGGATATACTTTAGTACTGCTTATGAGACAGTTATACAAAGTTCATAGAAATATATTTTTATATAATTTATTTAATTATGATATAAATTGAAAAAGTTAAAAAGCTAACATAAAAAATCTGTGAAGCTGTGCTTAAAACCTCTTATGACGAAATAATTTATATGCATTAAAATAATATTTCTGCTAGAATTTCGATATTTTAAATGCAACATATGTGCATTTTTTTTGCTAATTTTGTTCTATATTTATCTATCGTTAATAAATTTCGAGTTACTTATTTTCTATTATTTATTCAAAACATACGTCTCATCAATTAGGTCTTTTTTAATAATTTATCTGCATTCGTAAAAACAATTTCTTGATGACGCACCTCAAGGTCATCTGTATTGGATTAGTTTTGAGACATTTTTAAAATAAAGGTCGCTTTAGAATTTGTGAAAGTAGATATACAAGAATGGAAAAAGATAACGCTTCAAATGAAGTTTTGATAAAGTTGTTTATTATTCGCGGATAACGTAGACCTTTATAGGTTGATGTAAAAATCCTTATAATGCATAACCCGTTTAAAAAAAAATTTCTTCTGTTTGATTTGAAATATATAGATTGTTCTTAGGTTCGGGTAAAAATTAATTTTTTATTAAGATGCCTAGTATTAACAAAATGCAAATTCGGAACGCAACATTTACTAAATTGTTGTAAAGCTGCATATTAATTCAAATTAAATTTTATTTATTCAAATATAATATTTCCAAAATTTTAGAAAATTTTTAGAAGTAGGAAACTTTGAAATTCCAACTTATTTTTAGGTATTTCTAAATTTTTTCTACATGTTGGAATAATACATTTTTAGTACATTCTAAAGTATTATTTCTGCTAATTAATCTAGATTCAAAAGTGAGTCAATAAAAATTTAGATTTCTTACAAACAGTTAAATTTTAAATGATAAATTTCGTTAAAAAACTTTTTGGGCATTTCTCATGCGACTATTTTAAATAAAATTGATAACATATAAAATTAACTGTTTAAATCTACGTAACATTTGTACGTCAGCGTTTTCAAATATTTAAGAAGATTTTTTTTTTATTTAAATTACTTATAACATCCTTGTTTAGTTTTTGCACACATTCGCAAATATTCGTAAAAATTCTAGAGGCATTTTATTTATTAGCGGCTACTTGAATAACAATGGGAATATTAAAACATAATCACTTAATTTGGTTTAATTATTATATTACTTAATTGGCTTTAAATAATTAAAGATCAGAAGATTTTGCTATATGTTTCATTAGATCTCTTTCAGTAATTCAATCATTTTAAAAAGGACATGCGAAAATGTTTGATAAGAATATATTGAATAGCAAAAATGAATAAACAAAAAGTTTAATAGAAGTAATTTTTTAGGTTTCTATGTTACAGTTAAGATTTAGCACCTAATATTATACCAATTTGTTTTATTTATTACTTTAAATGCCTTACGTTGTAAAATAGGAATTTTTAAATGCTGTAGGTAGTATTTATAATAATTCTTTACTAATTTGTTAAAGCGCTTTACTAACAAAAGAATATATGAATATATAAGCTGACATGTTTATACAGTATAAAGTTGCAAAAAAATATATGAAATTTTAATCGTTTCATACAATATTTAAATTCTCATATCATCGGGCTGTGAATAACGATAAAACGACAAAAAATTAAAAATTAAATTTATATTAAAATAAACAACAAATATTAAGAATATTTTGACTTTACCAAAAGATTTTAAATGTTTAAACCAGTTATTGGTTTGTGTGTTTTTCGTTTATGGTTTCATTATATCTTAAAATATTCGATAATCTATTCTACTCACTGATGCAAAGTGTGAATTCTCAAATAAAATGCGTAATTTTTTAGGAATTTAAACCGGTAAACGTATAAGATGTTCGGAAAAGTGTTGTCAATTGAGTTTAGTAAAGTACGGATATGACATTATTAGAATAAAAACCTTTCTTTGACCCAATAATAGAGCAAAATAAATTTTTAATTTCTTAATTATATTTTTAAAAGCTTCAATTGCATAATTAATAGGAGAGTCATATTTAACCCTTTTTCCTATGCCGTTCTAGTTTACCATATTAATATTTTATTAAATAAATCTTCCTATAAGATTTAATTTGCTCCACTGTCTACGAAATCGATTTAGTTTATTAAACGGATAATATTCATATTGTCAGCGATTAATTATACAGAGTGACCCGTCGAAAACAATCCAGCAAGATTTAAGATTTTGAATATGAAAATGTTAAAAAAGCCTCGGATCCGTATATATCTTTTATATCTTTAGAAAGGGCTTGAAATTTTCTTATACCAAAATTATTTTAAAACACTGTTCTGGTAGATGGATTGGGAGAAGGGGTGCTATTAATTGGCCCGCGAGATCACCCGATTGTCGCCCCTTGTTTTCATTTTCTGGGGACAATAAAAATCGAAAATGTATGCCACCCAAACTAAATCTTTAGTAGATTTACGGAACCACATTACTAATGAATGATATATAATTCAACTCTTTTGCACTTAAATATTTTTTTTTTATTTAGAGCAAGTCTTTAACATAATTGTATTTTTTAAGGAAAAAATGTTTAAATTCAAAAAATTTTTTACAAATACTTCATATTAAGAAGTGATTTCTAACAGAAATTATAAAACAATTATGACAATTTTAATTAAGTGTCTTGTAATAGCCTATATAATATGCATATTTATATTACTCTAAACTTAAAAAATTATGATTATGAAATAGGTCGAATATTAGGTACGTCAAAAATACGAATTTAGATCTATTAGATAAGAGGATTGGATTTGATTTTGAAAATGGATATATTGAGATTTTAAATTATAAATCATGCAGATGCAAATTTAATGTTATTTTAATAATCCTCCATAAATCAAGCACACTCTCAGCCTATGGTAAAAATCTGGTTTGCCTATCTTTGATTATGGCAACAACTATACTAATAATTATTATTAATTTTTTAAAAGCAAACTAGAAAACTAAATTAAAATAAACAAGTTAAATATTATTAGAAGCTTACGTACGATTCAAGGTATTTCAAAAATATTTATAATAAAAAATTGTCAGAAAGTATACTGACTTCTAAAATTATTTTTTTTAATAAATCCGAGAAACTATTTTGTCAAAAAGTTTTTCTTATACTTTTTTTGTGTTAGATTTTTATTGTTTTATTATAATACAACTCAAAAACTATATTACGTATAAAATTTAATATAAATTTAAAAAATAATGTAACTTCATAATTATTTCTCAAAATTCAAATTCTTTATACACAGACGTTTTTTAAGTTTTTTGGTAAATATTATTAATATTCATAAAAATTGGTTATGTCGAAATTATTGAAATACAATGAAGACAATTTTATTTCAATTATTTTGAATTTTTATTTAATATTTTAGCTCTTTATTTATTTAGTTTGAATACAAAAATACTTAAAAAAGGCATGTTTTTATGAAAGAAAGAAAAGAAAGAAAATGCTCCATTTATCTTTTAAAAATTGGAAAAAACACCCGTTTTCTGCAATGTTTATCTTTATATATCTTTTTTGACTGAGATAGGGTGCGACAATGTTATTATACTGCACAATATTATAGTCGGTTGAATGCTATATTAGAATCTGCTTTTGTTTAAACATGTATCTATACTGGAAGTCAATAAATGTCACAAGTAAAAAAGCGCACAACCGAAAAAAAAAATTTAAAATTTAAGCCAATTTAAAATATACAATAACGAAAAAAAAATCTACTTACAACTTTCAGCCCATGTAAGGACTTTTTGTGTTCTCACATGAAAGTCGTCATCCTCCTCCGTATAACTAACCCCAGTCTTGTAAGGCTCATCGCTCTGTAAAGGCTCCTCTGGAAATTGATCTAATAAATATGACGGTACCCGAGGAAATACCTTTCCGGTAATATTAGGGGGATGGCTAAGCCTCAACCGATTTAAAATTTCCTGTTTTATAATAGCGAGATTCCGTAATTTCATTTCTTCTCTTCTTTTACATAAGCCACAACTAGTTGGTGGTGAGGCAGCTAAAGAGCTATAGTCTTCCGAAATGGGGTCGTCCAAGTTAAATCCGGACTTTTTGATTTGGTTGTAAGATTTTGCCGATTCTATCGTGAAGGGTAGAAAAGCGAATATAAGGAAGAATTTCACTAGTTTTTTTAGGTCATAAGTCCTTTTGGTAATATTGAAGTGAGAGCTTACTGGTGAATAAACCATATTGGGGGGGTTCTTGTTATAATTGTCCTAAGCTATTATACTCGACACTATTATTCAAGCAACATTTTCACTAAAATATATAGTTTATCACAACTTTTCACAATGTACACAATCAGCCTTAGTTTCACCTAAATACTTGCGGGTATTTTTTAAAAAAATTTAAAAATGATCGGGAGCGAAAATATTTCGAAAATAAAGCGCGCCAGTTAAGTTGTCGCTCTCGTCTTATATGTGTGTGTGTGTATGTGTGTGTATGGTTATCACGATTGAGTGTGTAGTATTAGCGGAGCATACTGAAAAATACACGCTAAAGTGTCCCTATATATGTGTGTAAAGTGCTCGCACGCGATTGGTTAGGTTGTATCGCGGCGATCTAGAAGCGGGCAAGGAGCTTTTTGAGCTTTTTTTTTGATAATCAGCGGATTTTCGCAGGTGTAGGTGGGCGCCCTCGACGGATTCCGGAATTTCGTTTCCTATTTTATTAAATGCAAGTTTAAGGGAATATACACGTAAATTATAGAGACATTTTAGGGGACTCCTTTGAAGATTGTACATTAAAAAATTTAGTTTAAATTATAAAAAATTAAGGTTTAGATTAAGTTTATAAAATAAACCAGTTTTGAAAAAAAATGTATTCAAAGATATTAATAAAATGATGTGTTTGTATGTTGGGTTCTAAGTATTAAAAAAATATCAAACATTTTACAAAACATTTACATTTTTGAAAATGTAAAAAGCTATTAATATTTACCTATTATAAAAATTTTATAAAAAATTTGCTTTACAAATTACTATACTTTAGGTATGTTTTAGAGATCTTAACAGTAATAAAAAAAAATCAAAAAAGCATATTGATTAAAAAAATTGTTGAAATAAAGAAATATGAATATTTCAAAAGTGTTAAACTATAAAAATAAATCAATATAAAAGGTATTATAACAATTTTAAAGAGGAGAGTTAGTACGAAAAGTTAAAGGGTAAAAAGATAGGTTTATCATGATACTTTGTAAGATGGAAAGCAGAAGAAGTAAAGGTGGTACCTGCCGATACGTGATTCGACATTTTGGCTTCTTTAGGGCAAGGCAACCAAAAAGACAAAAAAAAGCAAGAAAAACACGTCAGAAATATAAGGAAAAAGAACGAACAATCAATTTGTGATATCAGCGCCGAAATACAAAATACAGCACCCATAAAATACTAACCAATACTAACCCATAAAAAACATTTGTGCGATTGACACAGTAAATTGACATAATTCCAGATATTGGTTAGATGAAAATCCGCACTGGATGTGTGAAACACATATCTTGAAAAGGTAAATGTTTGGCAGGTATTTTGGTAATAGAATATTAGGTCCATTTTTTATTGAAGATAATTTAAATGCCACCCAATAATTGGATTTGCTGAGAAATCAGATGCTAATACTAATTTTTACCAAATACGGTTTCAGCAAGATGGCGCCCCTCATCACTTCGGAGTTAATATTAGATTGGCAGAAGAGATGAAATTGAATAGCCGGTAAGAAGCCCCGATGTTACACCCCTAAACTACTAACCTACCTAAGTTTATCCAACAAAGCTGAAAAAAATATAGCGAGCTATAATTAACGCAGAATATGAACTAATAACTATCGATATGTCAAAAAACGTAGCAAATGCTTTTTACTACAATTTGGTGCATTGTCAAACCATTTTCAACATTTAATTACATAGGTTTAATGTTTAAATACTTTTCTTGTATCGTTTCTTTTATTATAGATTAGTATTTACATGTTTCATTTATAATACATTTAACATAAAATTTTTGAAACAATTGTATCTTTTAATCTGTTGAAATTAGGTATAGTATATGCATGTATACTAAATCATATCAAGTAAAACAATTAAACTTGTTTTTTTTTTTGCAAAAAAAAATTACCACATTTATTTCTGATTTTATTAACTGGAAATTTAAGGGAATATAATAACTTTAATAGATTAAAAAAAAACTTATTGCTACTAGAACCTCTAGTTGAAAATATTGTCATTTTTATCAAGTCTTTTTAATTTTTTTGACTACAAAAAAAACAGATTATGTTATTTTACTTGACATGTTATATAATAACTGTTGTTGTTGGTAGTATCCGTTCAAAAAAACAAAACCAAGTTAAAACTAAACGTAAGCTTCCAAAGTCCATTCAATACTATTATGTCAGCAGTTCAACCCTATAGAGGGAACGCTATTTCACTTTATTTTTCCAAATAAATAGAGGCATGTTGTGATATAATTTTTAAAAGGTGAAAAGGAAAAAATTTTAAAACAATTCCTTGGTAGATAATTTGGAAGAAAGGTGCTATCGAATAGCTCGAAAGATCATCCGATCTGTCGCACCTTGATTTCCTTTTGCGCATATATTAAGGATTGAAAATATATACCACCCAGCCTGAATCCTTAGATGATTTACATGAACAAAATGACTAATGAATGCCATATATTAACTTAATATTTTTTAGTTTTAAATTTAAGACTCCAACAGATTTTTCCAAAAGACTTTTTAAGTTTTTCGACAACAAAAAGATTTTTTTAAATGTTTAATTTTTAACATTAAACCTAACTTTAAGCTTATAAAATCAATTCAAAATTGCTGAAAAATATCTAGAATTTGTTTTAAAGGAAAAGATTTGTTAGCCTTCATAACTAAGGTTTGAAATTCTTATATTTTCTATTATAATTTATTTTTTGAGTTTACTATGGTTGAAGTTTATTAGGTATGAGGTTAATTATAAAGTTTTTTTATTAGTGGTAGTATCTCTAGGTGAAAATTTAGTAATTTTTAAGAGTTTACATTGTTTTTTATCATCGTGGAATTGCTTGATTTTCATTTTATTTGATTAAAATAGAAATTAAGAAAAAAAAGGTTAAACTGTACTAAAAATTTTAAATTTGAGTTTACAATCCAATTGATCCAAAATCCCTTAAAAAGAAATTGAGTGACAACGTATTAATCGCTACTTACCTTGGGATAATTAAAAGATTAAAAGATTAAAAGATTGGACTACATTGTAAGGGAGAGCAAATAAGACATTACTTCAACGCTTGGTTACTTTAAAGTTTTTTAATACTCTAAATCCAAGTTTTATCGCATGAACATGAGAATTCTTTTGTTATATGGCATACTAAAAATATGCAAAGGAAACATCCCCCTTCGACCTCTAGCACATTTTGTTGACATACCAGAGCATAACCTAAGTAATGGTGTTTTTAGAAAAATCCTTCAACTTAAAAATCTCTGATCAAAAGCTTGCTAACAGTCTTGGGACTATTAAAATCGCCGTGGTTCTGCGATGTTGGCAAATTCCTTTACATTGCGTTGGTAGTAAATACACAATCCCAAGAAATTGAATGGCACATGCTTGTCTTTGGGAGCTGGACAATACGAAATATAAAAAAAAATACTTTTTCCATTAAATACTTATGCACTAAAAGTGGATTATCATTATCATATTATGTCCTATTTAAATAAAAGAGAAATTTTGAAAATCTCATAGGTTTATATATTACAAAAAATTATTGACATTAAGAACATAAACTGAAACCATTATATTATCCATACCTTTTATTATTTAATTTAATTCAAGTTCAGTATAATAGATTTTTTTGTATACCAAGAAGGTAAGGTTTATTTCTCGACCACTGACCTCATTTTGTAATTTCAATATTCTTATTAACTTTATTTTAATTTTACGTATAATAATTTCGGAATGTCCGGTATTTTCTTATAAATTATGAACGATTTTTGCACAAAACAGGGGACCTTTATACAGTGCATTCATTTCAAAACAATCCACCCTTAATAACTTTCTTAAAAAAAAAAAAAACACGTCAAATTAGATATACAGGGGGACGTTTAATTATGCATTTACTGAAGTTCTGTCAATTACCTCCTCACCTCCAGCTAACCTCACTTTAATATGTCAAATGGGAACCCCCATCGTGTGATACATCATAGTAAGGAGCGTAAAATTCTCTATTCAACGGTACCAAAAAAAATTAAATCGGTAAATGTGTAAGCAAATAGTTAGCAAAAATGTCTAGAAATAATGAATATTTTATTTACGCCAAACTTTGGTATGTCAAATGGCTACCCCATGATATGATACATTATTTTAAAGGACATTGATTATGCTATCAATGGTTGTAAAAAAAAATAAAATTGATTGACCAAGAAGCAATTAAAGTGTAAATCGGTAGGGTAGAAAAACAAATTTAATTAGTTTAACAAATTTATTTTATTAAATGTTCAAAATGCGCGCCGTTATTAGCAAGGCAATAAAAAGGCCTATTTTCAAACTCCTTACGAACATTGGCAAGGGTCTGTCCGCTAATTTCTCTGCGTTCTTGAAATATTCTATTTTTAAATAATTTTCAATACTCTCAGGTGGGGTTTTATAAACTTTGCTTTTTAAGTAGCCCCAAAGAAAAAAGTCTAGTGAAGTTAAGTCCGGAGACCGCGCAGGCTATTCGATTGCACCACGTCTGCCAATCCACTTTTCTCAAAAATTTTCATCAAGCCGACTCTCACTCTCGAACTACCAAAGTGTAGTGCGCGGGAGCTCCATCCTGAAAATGTATATTATTTCAATTCAATATTATAGCACCATGTTGATCTACTTGATTTTCCATAGATTGGATGATGGAAGGGTATATTACATTTTCTAAAAGGTTTAAATAAATTTCGCCAGGCAAATTTTCTTCCAAAAAAAATGGCCCGATTATTTCATTCCCATAAATTCCTGCCCATAAACATTAATTTTTTGGGGATATTGGGTATGGCCTTCCCGAAAAACATGCGGATTATCCCAGTATGTACAGTTATGTCTGTTCACCAGGCCATTTAAGAAAAAGGTCGATTCGTCACTGAAGCAAATGTTCTTCAATAAATGGGGATCGTCGTAAATTCGATGGCACATCATTTCACAAAATTGAATTCTCCTATCCAAATCATCTTCTCCGAGTTCATGAAGAATATGAATTTTATAAGGAAGGAACTTTTTTTTTTTTTTAACTTTATGTACGAAACCAGTGGAAATATTTGTTAGTTTTGCGGCCTTTGGTATAGACAAAGTTGGATCCATAGCAAATTGTCCTAGTACTTCAACTTGGCATGCTTCATCGACAACTCTATTTTCATATTTTTTCTTACTGCAAATCTTATATCAAATGTACTGTTTGTTACCACACATTTTCAACTATTTGCTTACACATTTACCGATTTCATTTTTTTTGGGACCGTTGAATAGAGAATTTTACGCTGCTTACTATGATGTATCACACGATTCCCATTTGACATATTAAAGTGAGGTTAGCTGGAGGTGAGGAGATGATTGACATAACTTCAGTAAATGCATAATTAAACGTCCCCCTGTATATCTAATTTGACGTGTTTTTTTTTTTTTTTTTTTTTTTTTTAAGAAAGTATTAAGGGTGGATCGTTTTGAAATGAAAGCATTGTATAGTAAGTATTATGCATACTAATTATCTTACCCAAAACTTTATATATAGTAGTTTGAAGAATATTTTGAGAACAAGAAATATAAAAAACTAAAATAACAAAAAAATTAAGAATTAAATTTATTATTAATTTAAATAGATATTTCACATAATTATAATAAAATCAAGTAGTTTTTAGTGAATTTTTTATCTCGTTATTCCATATATTTTCGCTCTCTAAATACTAGCAAGAACATTTTGGCGCCCAACTGCCTCTTAAAGTTTTAATAATTTAATGTAAAGGTTTAAACAACCAAACCATTAGTTAATTTAAAATACAATAAGATACATTTAAGAAATGTATATAATGACAATACATTTAATACTACCCAAATATCTTTTCTGCAAAGGCTTAATTGAATTTAGTCAGCCTATTGATACTAAAATCTGTTACAATCTATGCTAATTTAAGAGTAATGCGATAAAATTTTAGGGTATTATGTTACTATTTACTATGTAAATAATTTTATATAGTTTCTATTTATTTATTTACTTTTTTTGCATTTATTATTTATAAGTATTTATTTAAGTATTTTTAATACGAAAATCTAAAATTATTATTGTGAGTGAACTATCATTTTTGATCTAATGTATCTGCTAAATAAATAATACAGTCTTAAGTCCATCATAAAAATACCACAGTTTAAGCATGAAATAATATTATAAAAGGAATTTTGATTGAAATCGTCGAATATTTGCAAAATATAAAAAGGAAACTATAAATTGATTTAACGAGAGTAAAAAAATATTTTCTTGAATGAAAAAATCTTAACATTGCAGTTGGAAAATAGTGACTAAATGTAGATTTCGACTAAGTGTTTATATGAATGATGAATTTCCTTGCAAATGTTTGACACTTAAATACAGTTTCATCTTTCATCTTTTGAACTGTATATTACAAGGAATAGTTTATTGGCCATTGTTATATAAAAAATCATTATTATTTTATTTTATGTTAAAATTTAATTAAATGGATTTGGGAACAATTTTTTATGTTAATAAAAATAATAAATTAATGAACTAATGAAATAATCCATAAACTAAAAGGCTCATATCAATGCAATCATACATTTCGATAAAATTGCAAGTTTATATATTAAATCAGATAACAACAGTGGCTATTAATAATAATTAAAATAATTGATTAAAAGTAGAAAAATGTAATAAAAGTATTACAAAAAGTAGTAATTATTGCCTCTATTCAATAATATTTTATTGAATACCTTGGATTAGATGTGAAGTTTATTGAATTTTTACACGACAAGGATAAGACTTGCAAGAGGGATTAAAACTAAAAAGTAAAGTGTAATCTAAAGTTACCATATTTTGGAGCATTAAGGGACGTACAAGTACTTCTCGAACGCTTTAAAATTAATACATAGTAGTTGCGAATATAAAAGTAGTTGTCAAACCATAATCAACTAATTAAGATATGTCAGTAAATGCTCCCAGTAAAAAAGCCACTACATAAACACTAATTTAGTAGTATCTATCAAACAAATCTAATAAGTTTATACTATCAACTGGTAGCAAGAATTTAAACGGCAAGAGACAAAGGATTGCTCTAACACGAGTCCTAAATAAAGAAAACATAGAGTTTTTGAATTTCATTCAAATATTTTGATGCTACCATACAGAGATACCAAATCATGGTCAAACCATAATCAACTAATTAAGATATGTCAGTAAATGCTCCCAGTAAAAAAGCCACTACATAATCACTAATTTAGTAGTGTCTATCAAACAAATCTAATAAGTTTATACTATCAACTGGTAGCAAGAATTTAAACGGCAAGAGACAAAGGATTGCTCTAACACGAGTCCTAAATAAAGAAAACATAGAGTTTTTGAATTTCATTCAAATCTTTTGATGCTACCATACAGAGATACCAAATCATGGTCAAACCATAATCAACTAATTAAGATATGTCAGTAAATGCTCCCAGTAAAAAAGCCACTACATAAACACTAATTTAGTAGTGTCTATCAAACAAATCTAATAAGTTTATACTATCAACTGGTAGCAAGAATTTAAACGGCAAGAGACAAAGGATTGCTCTAACACGAGTCCTAAATAAAGAAAACATAGAGTTTTTGAATTTCATTCAAATCTTTTGATGCTACCATACAGAGATACCCACTTATACAGATGGATAAACAACAAAAAGGCAAGTATGAGCAATAATACGGTAAATATATTCATTTAATAATCTCTAGAAAAACTATAATCCCAATAGTTTCATCTTTCAAACCTTTACCATCTGTTGAGAAGTTTAATTTCTTAATCTCATTCATAATTTGAATCTAATCTGAAATGATTACACTGAATTAAAAAGAATTAAATTCTGCTTATATCCAGTACAAAATTGGTAGAAAGAACATAGGATAAGAATTTCTATGTTTTTCCTACTGGTTAGTGGAATTCTGGTACACCTTAAATAACGATTAAATAATCCGAAAGTGGAACAACCAGGACGCAATTAAAACTATTCAAAATTCAAAGGGTTATTCTTTATAATAATGGATATTAAAACTACTTTTACCACTGTTATTCAATTCTTATCACAAATTTCTTGATTTTATAATTAAAAAGTTGCCTATAATAATCGCTTCCAGGTTGCAAACTAATGATTACTGGTATGACATCTAAGAGGTCATAACAAATAATTTTGATCTAAGTCATAACTTATTAGAATATTAACCAAAAAATTACCCAACATATGTGAATACTCGAATCTAACACCAAGACCATATAACAGCAAACATCCCTAACATAAGACATCCCTTTTCATTAGATCAAAGGTGTTAAGAAATAGTGCTAAAATGCGTGCATTGCATATTGAAAAAAAACTTTCACAGTATGGGTATATATCACAAAAAACTATTGTGTAGAATTATACCATCAGAGTTTAGTGAAATTACTTTGTTGTATATCGCCCTTGTACGTCAAAGAGGATGCTTTTCTCAACAGAGTTCCAACGACAAACAATAGCTACACTATTATTCAAAAGGTTAATGAGATCACGCATTAACGTTCTGCAGAAATACAATGTTAAAGAAGCTACTATTTGATAAAAAATGTATTTTAAAATCATTTCTTGTCGCCACTCTCATTAAAAAAAATAAATAAGATTTTCTATTATTAACATTTATTTTTTTTATTGACAAAAACGAATTACACTTAAACATCCACAACTTTTTTGTACGTTTAAAGAAATTCTCTAGATTAAAAAAAATGTATATTTCAAACTGACTCATGTTAATCATAATAAATATATTATATGCACACGTATATGCTGCAAGGCCTTCCGGCGATTTGCGAAAATAGATAGGATTTTATAAGAGATATTCTTAAAAATTACCAAAGAGAGAGTAAATTACCAAATAATGTAGTTCCCCAAATTATTAATTCTATTCGGCTATTTTTGACATTGTGATTGAATAAGTATTTAGTTAAACCAGTGACAGCTTAAAATTTAACATTTATATTCAGCTTAATATTTTCTCAAACACTTTTGTTAAAACAATTAGGGTACGTAAAGGAACAAAAAATACAAATTCTAGAAGAAAATAATAACAACATTTTTCCACTTTAAACGTAAATTCGTTAAGGTGTAATTAGTAAACTAAACAATGTATTCAGTATAATTTTATAAATGCTGCTATAGTGAGAATGTATTTTAATTGTGCATGCAATATAGTCAATATGTACAGACAACATCTTGATCTTGAAACACAGTTACAAGCTTTTGGTATAATATAAAGTCGTATGAACATCTGCGACATTACAGAAGCTGTAAATTCTACCAATAGCACTATAGGAAGATTCTTCCAGAGATTTAAAGAGATTGGTGATGTGAGATGAAGACATACTTAGATATAGTACAACAAGACGGTTTTTAACGAATATCGCGTTATTAACTTTCCAGCGCTACAGAATTTGATAAATATTTTATACTTATGAATAACAATGCACCTCTGCCTATTGCAAGAACCCCTAGAAATATTTGATACCCTGTTCCAGTCAAAGGAAAAGTAGCCGAACTTATGCAAGAGTCATAGCTACAAATTAAGTAAAGCGATATTGAAAATTTAGTTGGGAGCATACCAAACACATATCGAGCGGCTAGTATAAATAAAAGTGGTCACATATTCTAATAAAAAGGGCGTTTTCTCTTCTATTAACCTTTCTTTAAATTTTGATGTTTCGAATGTATTAATTTGATTTTTTAATTGTCACACATTATTAATCCTCCTATATACTACGATAAATTTTTGTGTTTTTGATAAATTAATATTTATTGGGGTTTTTAAACTAAGTTCAAACCTGTTTAATTGCAATATTTTTCAAATTTTCATTTCATCGTCTTTTAATATTTATTTAATTTTTTTCCTATTTTACTTCGACTATTTTAATGGGTGTATATTTAAAAAAATGAAGATCTTTAAAGTAAAGTAAGTCATCCTTATGGTATCTACTGTACTTAGTACTTTACACTTTACTTCCTAATATTTTTTATTCTGCAGTTAATACCATCTGAACTTGACCTACACTGACCTAATCACAATCCAATCCAATTTAATCAGCCTCTATCGGTTTTATCTTTCATATATCGTATGGTTATTACTTTATTTTGAAATTAGTTATTTTATGTTCAGTTACAATGTTATTTTAAATAGGGTTATTGTTTCAGCCTCAAAGAAATTTCTTTTAAATTTAAATATTGGAAACAACCAATTTTTATTTAGTTATTTTGATGGTGGGTGTTTTCCTACTACTTATGTAGTTCACAGGTAAAGAAACAAACAGAAGAGAAACTTATCACAAAATCTTTTATATCACAGATATTACAGTATTATTTTAAAGCCATATTAAAGGAATTGTAACGTTTCAATGATAATAATCTCGTCAGAAAATTTCATGTGTACTTACACTCTATTGAGATTATATTTTTTTTTTTTTTTTTTAAATTCATGTCAATTTTGTTATATACAGGATGTTCGAAAAATGGACGGAGATATTTCAATTGGCGATTCCTTGTAAAAAATATGAGAAAAAGATTTCTATAAATATGGGTCCGGAAATGCACAGTTTTCAAGATACAGAGTGATAATTTTTTTTTAATATTATTTTGTTATTAATATTAAAAAAATACTTACTCGATTCTTTTAAAATTTGGCAGTATTACTTGTTGTATTAAGAGGCTAATTTAGCCTTAATTAGATTTAAATTATAAGGTCCAGTGGCGTTCCGGGGGACATCTTAGCAAATATTATTGGCAAAAAGTGTACACCACTGATTTTTTTTAACTTTAATATTTGTTGTTTAATTAGGCATTTAGAAATACAACTTTTTAGCCTCTTGTATTTTTTTCGTATCTAACTTCGTTTTCAACAAAAAAAATACCGTTTTATTGTATGCCACTGGACATAATTGGTTTATTAATTTTTGGTAAAAAAGTCACCGGTGCCTTGGAAAACAAATAATTATTTCTACATGGAGGTTTGACATTGACAAGTATCAGTTCTCCTAGAAAAATAATTAATATTAATAAACAATTAATATTTTTTAAAAAATGTATTACCCTGTATCTTGAAAATTGTGCATTTTGACCCATGTTTATAGAAACTTTTTCTCATATTTTTTTACAAGAAATCACCCATTGAAATATATCCGTCTATTTTTCGAACACCCTATATAGTATGTACTGGCAGTTTCATAAAAAAAGTATGATATAACCCCTAAAAGGGTAAATAGAATAATCGACAAGTGTATTTAAAATCCTTGAAATCTGTTTTTATAAGCTATGGGATATAATCAAGGCGCTGATGCCATTAGAAGAGAACTTACAAATTTTATTTATTTTCTAGTTCCTAAGGTTCCACTCAGATACCTCTATAAATCTTTTTGTGTAAATCTATGTTCTCTATAATTTATGGACGGAAATAAAGGATGTTTTTAATGAATATTTCAATTATTTCTACCAATTAATCCAAACAACATACAGTACCTAAATGACAACTTTCTATTAAAAATATTTTATAATTAAGAGTTTTTTAAAATATTTTCAGTTAATTATGTAAACCTTTAATTAAACGTCATTTATTTATGTTTTAGAATAGAGCTTTTTTGACACACATCCACATTAAATTAATAATCAAATACATATTATTATAGAATAAAATTATTTCGCTATAATATGATGTTGATAAAGAATATTCTCAAGTATTTGAAAGCAAAACTTGAGGCAATACTGTTAATGCACATAACGAAAAATTTTTCACATAACATTTAGATCGTCAGCAACCAATTCCTCAAAGTTGTTAATATATCTTTGTATTATGTTTGAACCTAGTGTTATGATCATGATAGCCACACTGTACCGCATATTCAATAAAATTTTCGCTGGTATAAAATATACATCATAATATATAAAGATGGTAATATTATTAAGACCTTAAGGTTAATAAAGAGCCTATTTATATTAGCAGTGTAACCCAGCACAAGCATTGCTCTTTAGAGCAAAGATTCTTTTCGCTTGAGGATCCCCAGGCAAGAATTGCATATTCAGTATATTGACAACAACTTATCTCTTATCCACAGGCATTAAACGTAAGGTTTTTAACAAGTTGATTTATATATTCTTCATATATTAATGCCCTATCCATATATACCATATTATTTTAATTGAGCGAGCACTTAGTTCGTCTCCGTTATATTCAGTATCTATTCCCTATGATTGAATGTGGTGTCATATCGTGGTTTGTGCATATATATCGCATGCAAATGAGCGAAGGCAAAATGATTGAATTGAATTGTCGAAACAGTGGGCTGCCAAGGCAGTTATGCATATAGGTCTCCTACTGGACCCGTCATGCCCCACCAGGGGTTACCAGAGCCCAACGGCCTCAGAGAAACCGAAACGTATCATCCATTTTTTCTCTAAGAGACCAAACGAAAACAAAACAAAGGTAAAAACACAAAGTCACGGTCTCATCAAATCCATATATTTTTTTAAATTGTTAAAATAACAGTTGTAATGTGATCTGTGTAGGTCTAGGACTGATGATGCTCCGATAGAAAGCGAAATTTCTAGGAGCGAAACACGTGTAGCATTTAAAAAATTATATGGATTTGATGAGACCGTGACTTTGTGTTTTTACCTTTGTTTTGCTTAGAGAAACCGATAATGCTCTCTGGTCTGAAGGACTTAAAGTCACTCGGTACACTGAAAGTGTTACCCAAGTATTTGAACCTGGCGCGCGTGAGTGCTGGGCATTTCCCGACTACATGGTCAACGGTTTCATCCTCCTCACAGCACCATCGGCATTCCGGGTTGTCCGCAATACCAATAGTATGGAGATGGCTTCTTAAGTGCCAGTGACCGGTTAAAAGACCTGTCACTAGCCGAATTTCGCGTCTTTTTAGGTGTAGTAGATTTTTGGTGAGACAGGCAGAGGGCCCACCTATGTGCGCTATGTCCATCTTCGGTGTGTCCACTTGTCCAGCAGACCCTTCATTGACGCGACCGCAACGCATTTGGCGATACCAACTATGGGTTCCGGCCCCATCGGCACATTCGCGGATCCCAGTCTGGCAAAAGAGTCCGCTTCCTCATTACCTGCATGGCCTGTGTGGCCAGGTATACAGACGAGCTGGACCCTGCAGCCAACCTGCACCAGTTTTTTCAGGACTTTTATGCACTCCAGTACAAGCCTGGAGCTTACCTTTGCGGCCGTGATAGCCTTAATGGCAGCTCTGCTGTCCGAGCATATTGATACGACTGTATTGCGGTGTCCGCAGCTTAGAATTTTCTGTCCGCATTTTAATACAGCGAATACTTCGGCCTGGAAGACAGTGGCGTGCTTCCCCAGCGAGTATGCCCTACTGGTATGTGGGATCCCACCACAAAGCCCTGATCCAGCTCTGTTATTCATTCTGGAGCCATCTGTGTACCAGATGGTCCCCCTATTTAGCAATGCAGGTCTGTTGGAATGCTGCCACTCCTCTCTACCTGCAATGTGCATCACGAATCCCTCGCAGTCCACAGTCACTGGAGCCATGCAGTCACTGCCCATCAGCAGGAGAGGACATTCCTGTATAGCCCGTGACCAAGGCAAAATGATACGTAGTCCGTGTTACTACCGATGTCGTTATTTTTAGAAACAAGAAATATTCTTAAGATTAATTATTATTATATTGTATCACAATAATAAAATTAAAAAAATATTATTCAATTATGTTACCTACAACAGAAATTTCAACATTTAAAGTGGCAAATAATGTAATGAATGCTTTCGAAATATTTGTTAAAGTATGAGCTATGTTTGATAAGAACTCATCAAATCAAACATCAGGAAAAAGCTATTTACTCGTCCACCTGTTTGTACAAGTTGTTTGTACCTATCTGGGCCAAGAAACTCTTCTACTATTATGAACCTTTTTTACAAAATATACACTTATTTCAACAGCCCTACGGTGTGAAGCTGCCATCTAAAGGACACAAGTTCTAAAATCTAATATATTACTAACACTTATATATCTTGTAGTTTTAAATATTTGATGAGTGTAACAAAATCTATTTAAAAAATCAATGAAATCTTGCTTTCTAGTAATCCATTCCTTGCTTCCAACAAATAGAGGCTCAGATAAAGCAATTTACCTCAATCAAATATTTGTAGAGGTTATTTATATCGATCTGGGTTAATGAACGATGCAAGGTATCCACTCTTCTACTGTCATGAACTTTTTTTAACAACCCTACAGTCTGAGGCTGCCATCCGAAAGACAGAAGTACTATAATCTAATATATTACTAACACTTTTATTTTTAAATATTTGCGAAGCGTGACGATATTTATTCAAGAGATCAAAGAAATATTGCTTCTTAGTACTGTTTAGATCAAAATAAATAACAAAATATTCAACAGTTACAACTTAGTAAAATCTCTAAAGAATCATTAGGAAGAGCAAGGGTGCGATATACCAATAACACTAGAGTAGTTCAGGCATTTCTAAATTGTTTGTTCATATCATTTTACTACCTTTTCCATATTTCTCTTTTGAAATATTAACACGTATCTGAATCAATTCTTTTTATTCTCATCCATTAAAAGAAATTTTAATGAAAAATGTTCTAAATAAACTGACAAGTATAAGAAACGAAAGTAATATTAAATCATTGTCAAGAAAAGCAAGTTAGATATTAACTAAACATTGGCGCCCAACGTGATATGTGATGTTTTATACCATATTTGAGCCATAATCTATAAATTTAATTAGGAGTAATGGAGAGTACATATGCTTTATTTGTATATAATTTAACCAAAAAGTATAGTATTAAAAGCCATATAATTTAGTCAGATTTAATAATAATAATAAAATTTGAGGCTGATATAGGAACCAATAGTGAAATAAAATATGATAATTATATTTTTACTTTTTAATTATTTTCAGACAAAATGTGTTATGAATTGTAATAAAATGAGGTTAATTAGTATTTGTTAAGCTAATTTAGGTAAAAATGCACAATTTATACTTAAACAGGTGATACAGGCCTTATACTAGATTTTATTTTAATTAATTCAATTCAAAATAAATGTCTAGTCGGAGCAAAACAACTTTTATCTTTAAAATGCACTGATAAATGTAGATACACCAGAATTGTATTCAGCCATTATCAATAAAAACATTTTTATATTTTAGGCAAAAGTCCTTCTTTATAATAAAATATGTAAGTTTTCGAACAAGTATACATATATGGAAGTTTCTATAGTTGCTATAACTTAATTGCTTTTTCGCGCAAGAAAATGATAATTTTTTCGTGTATTTAGTTGTTTTTTTTTAACCACAAGTAACAACTTGTGAACGAACTTTACGAAAAATTATCTTAATTAATACTTAATTATAATATTAATACTTAATATCTTAATTATACAAATAACTTACAGCTACGAGAAAAAAACATACCTACTATGTCCACGAGAAACATTCAGTGCGAAAAAAGGAGCAAAACTGGAAAGAATACGGAACAAATCTGTTTGCAGCGAGAGAATTCAAGGGAGGAAGATGGAATGGCGGATTATTTAGGTATTCTTAAATCAGAAGTGTAGTATGTAATTAAAAGAGCAAAAAACAACAAAGCTGTAGACCTTGACAACATTCTAATAGAAATTGCGGAAAGCATTAAACGATAAAAACTTGACCAGTCTTACAGAATACCTAAATAAAATATATGAAACTAAGAATATTCTAAGAGAGTGGCTTAAGTTAGTCTTTATTACGTTATCTAAAAAAAACAAGCCAAGATCATGGGATGAATATAATATGCTTAGCCTTACAAATCCTTTTAAAAACTATCCAACATATACATACATATACCGCAAATGTGAAAAACAACTGGATGGGATGCAGCTTGGTTTCAGAAAAAGATTACGAACTAGAGAGGCTCTGTTCGCCCTAAAAGTAATGATATGAAGAGAGTACAATAAAAATGTATTTGAATGTATCATCGACTTTTAGAAGATTTTGATAAAGTGCAACATGACAAACGTATCGAGAACCTAGTAAAAGAGTATTAATTTAGAATAGAAAGAAATTATACTGTAACCAAACAGCAGTAGAGCAGGTTAAAGATATGGAGACGGACTAAATCAAAGTACAAAAAGACGTACGACGAGGCTGCGTCTGGTCCCCTTAACTGTTTAACTTAAACTTCTAGTTTGTGTTTGGGAGGACGCTGGAGGAAAAAAGAAAAGGGGTAAATATTAGAAAAACACTAATTTTTAATCTTAGATCCGCGGACGATACTGCAATAATGATGGAGAGTGTAGAAGAGCTACACACCGTACTAGAGAAAGTTAACCGAGCATGAAAAGAAGCAGCCTAATATAAAGCCTAATATCCACCCTATTATCACACTAAATAGAAAACACGTAAAGCGGATCCAAAAATGCAAATATCTAGAAACACGCACTAATGATCTACTAGATCCAAAAGAAGATATCAAGATTAGGATAAAAATTGCCATTAAAAATGCCAAAGACATTTATTGCTTACTCTTGAATATTTACAAATAGAAGTTTGTGCCTGCGAATTAGACTAAGGTTCATGGAGTTTCATGTGTGGTGGTGTTACTACATGAGGTGGAAGTCTGAACTTTAAAAGCCCAAACTGTCAAAAAGCTAGAATCGTTCGAGATATAAATATATAGGCATGCTAAGGATATCCTGGACACATCGAATAACGAATGAAGAAATACTAAGATGCATTGGACATACAAAAACTGCTAAGGATTATTAAGATCAATAAAACATATATGGGTCATTATTCTGCACAACAACAAAATATGCATTGCTACAAGACATAATGCAAGAAAAAAATGAGGAGAAGAAAGTAAAAATCCTGATTTCGTTATATAAGAGAGTGGATGTTGAAGAGCTGTTTCATGGATTCCATGTAGGATGATTCCATAAGAAATGCATTTAGAAATGTAGTCGTCAACCTTCAATGAGAAGATGGCATGATAAAAATATATAAGCTTTTTATTAGCAGGATACCAGAATTTTAATGCCAAATGCATTAACAAATTGCCGTTGTGACATTATATTTTTGTTCTTTAAATTTTTGCTTTCCTTTTATTCACAAATGTTAAATAAAGCAATTTTACCTTAGCTTAAGATCTATGTTTTTTATTATTATTTACTGCTCATACCCGATTTAGTTTTCCTTTCCGTGAATTTATTTGTTGGTTGATTATACCAATATTATTGTTCTTGTTACAGTGCTGTTTGTAAAATAATTGAATGCCAAAAATACATTGTTTGACCCGAATTTAACAGTCTTATATTACTCATCATAGCATTCTATTTCAGAACTAAAAATATGAATTTTTTTGACGTTATGTGTCAAGAAATTATATGTAGACTATGCTTATTTTTAGAGTATAATTTTCTTGAAAAATTTGTAAAAAACTATCGAGTATCTTACTTAAAATTAGAAGATGATGGCAATTTCTCGTTAAACCGACAGCGACAAAAAGCAAGTGCCAAATATAAATACCACTTTAGGACAGCAAATATTAGATGTTATTTTTATTTTAATTATTAATATTAACTTAAGGGAACAATTTTAATAAAAAAATGAATTCAGGTATATAGCGAAAAAGTTAATAAACCATATATACATAATTTATGTAGCGATTATGAAGGTATGAATGGCATTATATTTTCTATACGAGTCGACACTGCTAAATCACCTGTTCAAAGAAAAGTAAATCTGGGGATTTTGGCGGTGTGAAGGTCAGGGATAACCAAGTGCAAAAGTCTCAGAAATACTAAATGTTTGTTCATTCTGTTTACATTGGCACTCGACTGTTTCATTGATGTTTTTGTTTAATAATAGGTGAATACCTACTCCTACTGTTCGATTAAATCATATTTAAAAGTAATTAATAAAAAAATCAGAACTAAATATAGTAATTTTTTTATATTAATCTTTATAATTTAACTTGAACAAATTTTAAATTATTGTTAGAATGTATTAATTGAAAATATACTTTATGAATATAGAAAGGCATATGTCAAGAGAAACCTATTTTTAACAATAAACGCAATAAACTAGTGAAGCGAATCTACATACATCCAAGAGAATAAAAAAATATCTTTGCCCCTATTCTTCCGATCGATATATATTCCGCATATTTATAAAGATAAACTATACGGTGTCCCAGTTTAGTGAATAATATTTACGACGAACCCGTACAATAATAAACAGAAATCAAAATAAAAATAAGAAAAAATCTACTCCAGATTAGGTAATAATCGCGTATCGCCGCCAAGATTCAGTATTTTAAAAGCATTCTGCAAATCTGTTCTAAAAATAAACTGAAATAAATCCTGATATATGATCTAGGTCTATTTTTATCTGGTTTATTTATGAGCATAATTTAAAGCTACAGGATGATTATAGCGCAAGTAATTACCGCTAAGTGGTGTCAGTTTGTGCGTTTGTGGCATGCAAATGAACGAAGGCGAAACGATACACAGTCCGTGTTACTACTGATGATGCAAATTTTTAGAAAAAAAAAGGGAAATTTTAAGGTTAATTATAACAATTTTTTATCATAATCATATAACAAACTGAAAAAATATTAATAAAAGATGACCCCATAACTGAAGTTAAGGTAATAACTAAATGGAATAAATACTTTTTTTTAAGTTAATAATAATAATGTGTAGACATAATTGACCGGTTTTGGAAAGAACAACTAGAAATATCTGCTTATATGCTTAAATTGCAATATACGTGTGGGGTCAAAAGAAAAGATATGAAGAGACCACAAACTCGCCTCTGGATCTTGTGGTGGAGTCGACCAGTTCGAAGCGAGGAGGACTGCGTACACGCTATAATATATCCTTAGTAAACTACGGGTCGGTGAGACTGGTCATGCTTGCAAGATTTAATCACAGACCGTACAGCAATGCAACAATAGAATATAAACATTTCTTGACCAATATAACAGCGAGAAAAGTGGTTGGACTTTCATATGCCAATTAGTAAACTGGGCCCATCTGGTATACAGCAGGTTTCTAAGTAAATGTCAGAGCTGTTGCAGAATTTTGTAGTAGGGCTCCATATACCAGCAGGGCTACTTGCTGGGAACCACGCGAAGTCTTTTTTGTGTTAAAATGCGGACAGAAAATGTTTAATTGTGTCAACAATCCCAACACAGTAGTAGCAATCTGCTAAGATGACAGTGCTGCTAGTAAGGATACTATGATTAAGAAGGTAACCTCCAAGTTGGTACTGGAGTGTATCAAGGTCCTAGGGAAACTGATGCAAAAGAGGTGCTAGGTTCAGCTTATCTGGTTATCTGGCTACTCAATAAATTATTACATACAAGGAAGCGGAGTCATTTGCTAGATTGGGATATGATTAATATGATAGAATATTAATATGCGTGCCTGTGGCTTCAATAAAGAGCGTGCTCATGAAAAAGACCCTTTGTAGATATAAGTTTTCTGCCAGTCTCACTAAAAAAATATTGTGACTAAAGATTCAAAGTATAGCTAGTGACAGGTTTTTTAACCAGACACATTGCACTTAAGATAGATTTTGCGTGATATTGAAAGGAGGCAGAAATTGCAGACTAGAGTGCCTCATTGGCTTTTCCAAGCCTATTGACCACTGGTAACCTTCAGTGGGGCAAGACGGGTTATCAGAAAACCTACAGACCTATCGGCACAGTAGCCCCTTTGGCTACCTTCTGTTCACAATTCAATTTCTACTCCCCAAACCCCCTTAATAACTCAAGAAGTTATAAACACCATTTAAAATATAATCAATTGGAAAGTACTAGTAATAAAACCCTGCAAATATCGTTCTATTATCTGATCACCATAGTTATTATAATATAATATATTTACCCTCTGTATTGCCTAGGGGATATAAGAAAACTGTGACCGCATCAATATAATTGCAGAAAAACGGAAAAGTGGAATTTAACTCATTATTGATCCGTAATAGTGGAATTTATGGAATATATTGATTATAAAAAAGTGTTTTAATTAATATCTCACGATTGACTACTTTAAATATTACAAATTTATAAAATAAGTAATGCATTAATTAACTTTTTAGTATAATCAACTATTATATTTTTAGTATAGGTCAACTTTAAATACTACTATATAGTACTACAATATCCGAAAGTATAGCCGACCATACTTACGAAAATTGAAGATAACCAACTAACTACTATATAGAATTAACCATGCATAATATTAATGGATAAGCTGAAGCCAATGCTAGAAATTATTCATTTAAGAATTATAGTATTTTAGGATGATTTTTAAATGAAAAATAAAAACAGAATTGACTCAATGCAAGGTGTAGGATTCTACAAATACTTAAGTGTAAAATAAGCCAAACGAATGATGCATTGATTCAAATTAAGAGAGAATTAATCACTGAATTAAAAAAATTAAAATATTTGCTAAAAATCGGAGTCGGGTTGAAAAAATTGAAAATTATTGTCATAGTTTGTAAAAAAAACATCTATACAGACTGGAATTTCCTCACTATCATAAATGGCTACCCAAAGAGTTATTCAGAGAAATGTCGCTTTGAAGATTAATAATTTGATATATAAAGTATAAAAATAAAAAATAGAGATATGATATATTGATGAATCTAAATATAAACTAGGCTATATAAAAATTTCAGATATGAAACCATATAATAAAAATTTGAAAATCGCTTATTTAGGTGACCTTTTAAGGGCATATATTTGACGCTTCAGCGGACATAATTCAATTAAACACTTTACCATTTTTGCTGCTTTAAGTATAGAATTTCTTTTAGTGATTGTATGATTTTTAGAAAATTCTTGTTTACTTGCTCTTTCATATGTTTTATTGTAAATGATTTCCCATATAATACGTTGCAAAGTAGAAAATATTATTAAAATTATTTTACAAAATTTCGAGGTTTTTTCGGAATTGAAGAGGTGCTTATGAAAATTATCAACTTGAGAAAATAGATTTACTTATTTTTTAGATTTATTTATTTTTATGATAAATATTGATAGAAATTAAAAATAATGATTTTTCTCCATTCCATATTAATCTTGCATAATTTTTTTTACTAACTCAATTACTGCAAAAAGATACTTTTTTAGAAGATTTAAGACTTCGTTCCTACAAGGCCAACTTTTCGGCACTTATTGATTCCATTTTCAAGGCTATCAACTTATATTTATGCATAATCATTTAAAGTTTCCTACAGATACAAAACATAGATTTTTATCGAGATACTTACATAGATATGAGCAGTACTTTAAAAGAGCGACAGAAAATATCATAATTTAATTACCTCTTTAATGACATTATGAAATAGAGTTATTTAAGTAATCTTCCAATGTTTCAGAAATGCTTGCTTTGAAATTGATACGTCCATAACTTTTTAAAAAGCATATTGTTAACCACTTTAATGCGTGAATTTTGCTTAACTTAGTTATAAGATTAAATTACGAACTTTACTTTTGTAACTTTTAAATGTGCATATTTGTGCATGTATATATAAAAATAATAAAATTATACGTATTGATATATTGGTTTATTCTATATCGACTAAAATATCTGGTATTGTGGGAGTGATGACAACTATTAAATAGCTCTTTTAGGTATGGTGATTTATGTTTTGATTATGCGATAAATGAAAATTATTAAAAGATTTTATGTGACTTCTGTATGAGAATATTTTGGAGTTATGCTGTTTTTGGATAGAATAGGGGGTAATATAATTATAATGTGTATGAAGTAATAAGCTAAAACTGTTTCCAAAAAGCATTCCTAAATTCTTAGTTTCATCAACTACTAAGTGTATTGGTACTTATTCCAGATTGCGGGTTAAATTTTTAAAAGACCACATGATTTATTAGCATTTTATTTCAGATTATGATTATTTAGAAATGTTACTTAGATCATTAATTACTTGTTTTCGGAAAATAGATAAGAAATAGTGAAAATTAATGTACTCTGAAAACTAGAGAATTCAGGATTTTTTTCCTTTATTTTTATTGATGATTTCATAAAACACGTTGTTATATAATAAGCTTACATTAATTTAATTGTCCTACATAAAGACCTTTTTTAAACATTTGAAATTCTAAGAATAAAAGCAAATTAATTTCGGAACTGCAACTGGTAACCTCACCCTGTATGTTCTTGAAGAAACTATTATCGCAGCACGGCGACAGCTTTTTCAGTTCACACAATCGCAAACAAGCGTGGTAATTGTCTTGCACGAGTTTATATCATGCAGCTATTGGGTTTCTTCGGATGTTTCACTTTGTCGGAGCCCCCTTTTTTAGATTAACGCACCCACTATTCTAGAAATAATTATTGTAATCGAGAAAATGTTTATAGCATAAGTTTTTGTTTTATTTTTGATACATTTTTGTAAGTAGCATAAACTGCCTTAAAACATGTCATGATCTTTAGGTTTTGCATTTTTTTTTCTATTAGTCGTTTTTTTTCTTTAAGTACTTAACCAGTAACTGGTGAACGAATTTACCAAAGAATATTTTGGAGCCTTTTATAGAAAAATTGATGCGAGTAGAATAAGAGTGCATTTTGAGAAAAATGAATAAAGTCTATTATAGTTTAAAAACTTAGCAAAAAAGGTAGAAAATTATTTTATGTTGGTCTATTTCTAACATTGGTGGTAATTTCTTGCATTTAGTTTATTTTTTTTTAATTTACAATATTTTTTTTTATTTGAAAAATACCTCCATTTAGCTTCTTGTACTTTTAAAGGACCTTCGTTCAGCAGATAAAATACATTTTCGAACCTTAAATTTAATGTGCCTGTTGTTTTGCAAGAACATATATAAAACGGCATCATCGAATCCAGTGTTGGTTTGTGCTAAAAAGAAAATGTATGTGTCTCTTTTGAATGAAACAAATACTGAATTTCCCTCCTTCGAATTACCAATATTTTTTTAGGATCGTTAATAATCTGATTTAATTGAGCGAAACTAATAAAAGTTTTCCCTTTTCATCTCATGGACAGTAAACTTTTTATAGGATTCTTGAATCACGGTCTTCATATATTCTGGGCTAAAAATTTGCGGCATTGTGCGTTTAACTTTCTCAATGATGCCAAAATCCTGGTCACACTCCATAAACGTATGTCCTAGAAAATTTATGATGAATTTCTTGAGTTTTAGTAGATTTTACTAGGAACATAAATAACTTCGCTATATTTTCATTTTTATTTTGTCCACCACAGGAGTCGCTATAAGCTATTATTCTAGTGATATTTTGCGGTAGAACTTCAGTAATAAATTGAATTAAACATAACCCTATTTCTTTTGATCCTCTGGATGCTACTATCTCATTCCAAACATCCACATGCGATTTGCCAGTTACCAGATTATGTACACAGAAGTTATAAGTCCAGAGTTGCCTAATGTGAAATACTTTAGAGGTCGTAATAAGTGGGGTGGGTAGAGCTTGCCGAATATACACCACACACACATACATACCACATAATATATGTCAGTACAGTCTTTATTATCTAGAACATCTGACTTTTTAATGGCCAATGTTTTTTCAGCTTTTTTATTATGAAGTTTCTGTTGTATTGTTACATCTCCGATCTTAATTTTATCTTTCAAATGTTTAATAATATTTGCATGGCTATCATACTTAATGCACGTGTCGGAATTAGGGCGGTGATATCTAGGATTAAATTTCCTATTAAATATAAATCTGAAATAAGACTCTTACACAGGAGTAGCATTGTTTTCCTTGTACAAACTGATTTTTTTTAAGCTTAGCTCTGATGCCAGATACCTGGTGTTTAAATTTGATTTTCTACAATAGGGGGATGTGTACTTCGGAAGCATTTGGATGTGTTTCATAACTAATTTTCGACTTGCACGTTCTATTGTTCTGCCGGATCCGCTACCTCTCTTGTCTTTGGTCCATATACGATTAATATCTGTTTTTGCACAAACCATGGTAAATCTTCTGTTGCTTATGTCAAGTGTTTTGAGAAAAAAACATCTTACACACTCGCTTATTTCGAAGATATATTTCTGTACTAAACAGTTTGTTAGTAGGCGTTGTTTCGCTTTTTTTCAACGTCTATTTTCCTTATGCTCGAAGAAATAAAATAATTTTGTAAATCATAGTCGGCCAACGCATAAAACTTTTGAAATATTTATTTTCTTTCATCTTCTCAAATACTTGTGCTACACTTGTATCTGCAAGAATGTTCATAAGACATAACACTACACTGGGAATGTAGTTTGTTTTTAACGCCAATGTCCGATTTTCCTGAATTTCTCCGCATTTTCATAACTTTGATATTCCAGACATTTTCATTGCGCTTCCTTTTTCTTGTAGCAACATCACTAGATTCAGCCACATCAGAGTCAAAAAGCACGCCATTTTTATCACAAAATTTAAAAAAAATCATTTATAACGCTTCTTTTACAGATTAAATTACAAGAAATATGAGCAAAAATTAAATTTTTTAAGCAGAAAATATATGTACTTGTTACTTGAGTGTATCGTTCTATAGGTACACTAACATCATCATTGAAAGGATCACTTTTAGCTATGTAATCGCTGTCTTCATTGGTGACATATGGATAGGAAAGTTCGTCTTAAAAATGGAATCAAAGCACTTTATTTATTCTCGTCTTTAATAAAAATAAACTAAAAAAGCTGCGGGCTTGCGAAAATGCAGCTATTTTAAAGTTTTACCAGTTTTGAAAATAAGCCAACCTAAAAGTTTATTTACCTTGTGAAATTTCACTTTCCATGCTTTTCTTAAATAATTTAGAAAGACAGCAGTTAATCCTTATGTACTTCAATGCTGACTGTACATAAAATTCGACAATGGCAGGTAGAAACCAAAAAAAAAACTTACCAAGATAGAAACCAAAATAAAAAATACGAAAAAAGTTGTTGTTTTATAACATTTCTTTATTTAGCAAAATCTGCTACATAAAAATAAAATACATATTATGGCATTTAATATAATATTAAAAAGCAATAAACTAAAATTAAAAACCAAAAAATAAAGATAATATTACAATAATAGTGCTGGTATGAGGTACGATTATTGTTGGCAAATAAACATGTTTAAGATTATGCATTCACATATGAGTGGGAATATATAAAAAGGTAAGAAAATCAAACATATAGAATGTAAAAATAAAATCATACAAAAAAAATCTTAAGCTAAACGTAAGTAAATAATAAAACCTGAGTTGAAATAAAATTTTAAAATATAAAATGAGTTAAAATTTAATAAAATCAGAACACAAACACACAATAAAATAAAGGTAAAATAAATAATAAATAAAAGTTAAAATGACATAAGATAATTTAAGCCTGTAAAATAAAACGTATAATGATATAACACAGTATATAAAATTCATAACACAGAATAAAGATAAAAAAGACAAATACTAAATCTCTAGAACAAATTTTCTCAATAGCCTTTTAAACACGTTAAAACTATCACAGGATTTAAGACTAGCCGGCAACCTATTGAATTCTATTAAGCTCCTATATAACATTGACTTAACTTTCGACGTCCTTTGTTTAAACACAAATTTGTTATTTAACCTGAGTGAGTAAAGTTAGAATAAAATGGGTACAAGTACACTTGCATCCCTTATATTTTAAACAAAGTTCCACTTTCAGATACATACTATTTCTACTCACTAATAGATAGCGTTTGAGAGTTTGATCACTTGTATTTCTTTTGTACCAAACAAATATGAACTTATTTAGTAGTAATCTAAGTACTTATTTTAGATTTGTTTTAAATTGTACTTATACCCCTTTTATTATAGACGCCTCAATTAATAGTGATCCGAAAAAACTAATAAGTCGAACGAATTCCAATCACCTATTGGAAAGGTAAATATATGTTAGAGGCTGTATATATATATAGAACTGATAGGCTAAATATATATATAGAACTGATAACAAACAATACTTTAAACGTATATGGAAAATGGCGCATAGATTTTTTTTAAATTTGGATACGATGCTCACAGGCCTTGATCTATCAATCTACAAAATTTTAACCTTGCAATGTTGCCCTTATATCAAAAAGTAGCAGCGAATTCGATTTCTTAAATAAAATCCTCCGTTTTCGAAAGAAAATAACATGAGATCTTTTTTTATTAAAACGCAGGTGAAATAAATGCACATTTCTGGGCAACTTACGGTCCAAAAAACCTATTATTTCAATTACCACATTTAATAAAAATACCTTTATGCGGTACACCTTCATTGTATTTAAATTTAAAAAAATTATTTTAAGCACAACAATTTTGTTTAATAAAAAAAAAACGGCAGTATGGATTCTAAAAGCAAGGGCAGGCAATGAAGAGGAAAGTACGTGCGTTTAAACTTGAAACATGCCCTCATATTTTTTTGAAGATTTTGTGGATAAGGAATAATTTAATAAGTAATTTTTGATTCTGCAGGAACCTGATGAAGAATCTAAAGACTGTAAAAGTGCCAAAAATTTATTAAATTCAGCGATTCTTCTTCGAATATTTGGATGAATAGTAATTAGTTAGACTATTTGTAGAACTACTCTGAAAACATTTTGCCTAGGTTATAGTATATGGTTTATAATGCTTTTCTACTTCTTTTATGAGAAAAAGGAGAGGATATTAGGATTTTAATTTCGAAACTTTTAAAGAGTCGCCGAGCAAGATTGTGTATTAATCGAATAAATGGGTACAATTTTAAACAATTTTTGAAAAAACGTTAAGTATTTAACTTAATAAAGATTTGGTTAAAGTGATTCTAAATAAGGTGAAGTAACTCTCTTTATATGCAACTTTTATATAGGTAATTTTTGATAAATTTACTTATTATTATGAGTTCTACAAGGTATTAAAATAAATGAGTTCAATTTAAAAATGCCCTGTATATATCGCTTCAAGAAGCATATGTCATTATAAGAATAATGCATAAATTTAATTGTTTGTTTTTTCTAGTATAAATTAACACTCCTCTTTATCAAATTAACACCCTAGCAGGTAAAAATGTCTATTCTTAGCACCCTTTCATGTTTTTTATAAGTTAAAAAAACCATTTAGGGTCTGACATGAGAAAACTTTTTTTTGATGGATGTGCATTTCCGGGTGTGATGTATTCATTTTTTACATCAACTTAAAACTTTTTATTTACCTTTCTACAGTGTGAATTATTTAAATTATAGTTTTTATGCTATCATTAAAATAAATGGTATTTCGTACTTTAACTTCAAACAACTTTCAATCTAAAGTATCATTAGCCCTTAATGGCAGTTAAGGGCTAGTTAAAAGTGCAATATTATTAGTTATTTTATTTTTTTATATATAAATAGATTAATTAATCAATCAATCAATCAATCAATGCTTTATTGTCCAGAAATTGTTAAGATTTGTAGACAAAGCTGTAAAACAAAAAAGACACAAAAATACGAACAAAACACAGTCCGAGAAAATAAGGCCTTATTTGCGTGGAACATTTTTACCTTTAGATTTAGTTATGGAAAACTTTGTTAACACTGCCTTAGGGTCTGAGAAACCTGAGCTTAAGACAGTACAATTGACGAAATCTGGCTCAAAGGAAGATACGAAATAATCTATTGTACTAGAGCTGGTTTTAGTTATTCTGGTAGGTGATTTAATGTGCATGATTAAGCCAAAAGAGTCGAAAATGGACTGGAGAGATTCTTGAGCAGCACACACACTGGAAAAATCAATGTTTAGGTCGCCACATAAAATGAGTTTGCTTTTTAACGGCAGAGACTCAAGCAAGCTTAGTAATTTTTGGAAAAAACATTTACGTCAGCATCAGGTGTTCTGTAAATACAAACAACGTAAACATCAAAATTATTATTGTAGACAATGGAAAATTCAAATATTTTTTCAGAAACTAAATTATCGAACTTGGTTACCATTGAAAAGTTGTTGCTAGTAGATAATATCACAGTACCTCCATGAGTTAGATTTGTTCTATCAAATCTAGCAACTGTAGTGTAATTATCCGCCATCACAGGCTCACCAACATGCAACCAATGTTCAGTTATGGCAACGACTTCTGGAAAATGAAGCTCTTCTAGTAAAAGAAATAAATCATTAGTTTTATGTCTTAAGGACTGAATATTTAGAGAGAAAATACTAAGCTTGCCATTATCCAGTATTTCAGAGGATGCTTGATCGTCTGTTCGCGTCAAGTAATTTAAAAAATTTTATTCCTGGCGGGAGATCCACCAGAATAATAATTGCTATGACTCTCTCTGATTTTTTGAAGGTGTAGCAGCTTTTCTGATGAGAACAAGGACCTGAAGGCTGACAGATCTGCTTCAACTTCAGTTGGACTAATACCATAGGCATCATGGTACCAAAAGTAGAGCCTCTGCAAAGAGTCCACGTCACCAGGAAGTCCCTCTGATGCAAGTGCCAATCGGATGCTGGTGTTGGTATGTCCTTTAAAACACTAGTTTAGGTTTAGAAATGTCTATTCATGTAAAATGCAAAAAAATTATCAGTTCTGAATATTAACTAATTGATCCTCTACACTGGACAATATATTGAATCAATCAAACATATTTTATTGCTAAGTCGACTACAATATTATAGAAGCTACAAATATTTCTTCAAATTGGCAATTCTTACATCAATGATCTTTTCTTGCTATGTACAGATGACACAACTTTTTACAGATGACCAGGAAGTTTTTCTTGTCGCATGAATATTCAGTTTTAAATACAGTTTAATATTTTCAGGTAAAAACTGAGTTTAAAAATTAAGTATAATAAATATAATAAATATTGTTTACTTACATAATTTTCGGCTGATACTTTATATAGACAACATATTATTAAGTAAACAAACCGACTTTTCTTTTTAAGTTCTTGTAAACCCAATTCTTAATTGGTTTGGTTGTTGTGGTTTGGGTAACTAATTATATAAATTAAAAACTAAATATATTTATAAAATACTTGTAAAGGTTTATGTGATAATGTTTCATTTTAAAAAGATAATAACTATTGTTAAAAAAAAACATTTTAAATTTTAAGGTTTATATTATTTATTAATTGATTCACCCTATAGATTAGCACGTGTGTTAAGTTGCCCTCGGAAAAAAAAGCGATTAAAAACCATATGGGTTGAAAAGCCTGAGATCTAACCCACGATGACATGGGAAAGAAAAAAGTACCTGAGGCTGCTCGGTTTTTGACAGAATGTAATTTATTGAATTAATTACTTCGGGTATAAAGAGAGATCACACCCTTCTATATTTTTTAACTGATTTACAAAAGGGGTTTTCAGTGGATTAGATTAGAATATAAAATTGAATTTTTTTGGAAGCTGACAAATTACGCATTACGATTTAAGCATGATAAATTAATATAATTTATAAGGTTTTACTAAAATTAATATATTATTTTTATGAAAATGTTTTAACATTGGTATGGATGCTAATACTGATTCTCTAGATTTTTAGTTTTAAAAGTATAAAGCGTTTACTGAAGGAATACGAAAATATCAATAAAAACATAAAAGGATATAGTTATAAAAAACTAAGCTGAAGTTAGTATATTAAAAATTACACTCTTTTCATTTCAATACTTACTAGGGCAATTATTTTCTTCAAATTTTAATTTTATTCGATTCACATCTTCAAAACTCTGCAAACAACTCCGGCCTCGCCTTGTAAGACCAAATAGTATTTTCATTATAATGAAGTAGTATTTCATAAGTAGTAACTCATATACACGTTGGTAGATTGTGCATTTTCCTAGGTATCTATAGCAACTGAAGTACACCAGAAAGATGTTTTTCGGTAAGTCATGTGGGCTGAAACGAAAACTCATTCCTTAGAACGAGTAAGTAACTTAATAACGTAGAATTTTTGAACCATAAAGTGCGATTTATGCCTGCATTCTTGCTTAGCTAAAATTTATTTATTTCTGTCCATAGTACGAGTCTAGTATGTACTATACTATACTAGTATGAGTACGTAAAATTTCAAACTCAAACTAAAACTCAATTTATTTTGTCAATATACAGCTATGGCACCCAATGATTTTCTTTTTTTTTATAATTAAGTAGGACATAAACACAATTTTTTTTTTGTTAGCTTTGTTTACTTATATGTCAGGTGTTTTGTATATGTTATGGTCTGATGATGCTCTAGTCGAGCGAAACATGTAACCTTTATAATTTTATTAAATGTATTTGTGATGCTGTGGATTTCGTGTTTTTACCTTTTATAAAAGTGTATGACCAGCATCTTTGGGATAATAGATGAATTTTTCGACATAAACACAATGACGTCCAAACGTTTAATGTATAATTCTCTGGTGAAAATTCGTTTTTCATTGTGGTGGAACTGTAATTTTTTTCCAGTGACAGTGTTATTTTATCTTATAAACTATTTTCCACAAATTTTTTTTTAATTGACTGATATTGCTCATATTTTTTTCCAGATTTTGCCACTTGAACCTACAATTGTGATTGATATAGTCTGTATTTTTCGGAATATTTTTATTTTGGGTTTTACTTTGAACTCAGAGTTAGTTGTAAGGTGTTCCTAATTAGAAATTTATTAAGCAACCCTACTTGGGAATATTATATATTCCCAAAATTTGATTTTTTGGTGTCCTGAGATTTATGGTATATTTTTACATCAATGGAACGTTTTTAAAAGTAAACTCAGCTAGAAATTCAGTTAGTTTTTGTATTCTTTACCATAGTGCATATCCTATAAGTCAAGACTCACCTTTTTTTTGCCCGTAGGTTGGACATTGTTTTCGTACAACACGACGTTTCGGTCGGTAAGTATCTCCGACCGTTATCAAGTGTAAACTAAGCAATTCCTTATTCTGCAGGCTTATATATGATTGATGGGATCAATGAGGTATGAATTTTGATGATGCGTGAAGAGAGCGTCTGTTAGAAGAGGTCTCCATATGTTGGGAACATCCACACTGGGTTGGCTGAAGATGCCGTGGTTTTGCGTTATGTAAGCAGCTTCCAGAAATTTACTTTTTCGCCAGTGTGATTCCTTTCTTAGGATTTTTGTTTCAGACCAGTGAATGTTATGGCCGTTTGTCCAAGCATGTTCACCAATGGTCTTGCTACTTCTCCAGTGGTCGTCCATTTGCGATGTTCCTTGGTCCTAACTGCCAAAGGTCTTTTGGTTTCGCCAACATATGAGTCCCCACACTCACAAGGGATCTGGTAGATGCATTTTTTGTGTCTGCTGTAGATTCTGGCTTTGTTTTGGAAACAGAACTTCTTAATGTATTGCCAGATCTAAAGGCGGTTTTTAGATTAAACTTCTTAGCAATTCGTCGGATTTTCTCGGATGTACCTTTTATATAGGGGATTGCGAGAAGCCCAGTTGATTCATCCTCTTGCTTGGTTCTGGTTTCCTTCGCCATCGACCTCTGGATAAGTTTTTTTGGGATAGCCATTCTGCTGCAGATCTTTAGTGAGAAGTGCTACTTTTGCCTTAGAGTCTGAGTCGTTATTGCAGATGGTTAGATCAGGCATTGCTGAACATTCTTGGACGGCCATAACATTCACTTTTGATCCCATCAATCATATATAACCCAGCAGAATAGAAAATTGCTTTAGTTTACACTTGATAACGGTCGGAGATACTTACTGACCAAAACGTCGTGTTGTACGGGAACAAAGACAATGTCAGTCCGACTATCTCTTTCTACATTACCATTGTCTACCACTTTCAAAAACAACAGGTAATAAACTTTCCCATTTCTTTTTTTTTAACCTTGAATAAAGCATTTAATCTTTTCTGCCTTTCTTCTTATTTTTTTTTTTCCTTCTTTTTGTTTTTGGTTTTCTCCTAGATTCGTTTTTCTGGTTTTGAATTTATCCTGGACACCGATTTACACTTTAAGTAAACATTTTGCCTTTTGGAATGTTATAATACCTGGTATACCTTGCTTGACTGGTGGTTCAGTTAAATCCTTATGGTCTTTTGGATTCTCACTATTATGTTAGCTGTTTTCCCTGATTGTGGCAAGCAGGCTGATTCGGAACATCTTACCCCAATAGTGACTGAAACCACCTATGAGATGCGAAACCTATCGGTTTCTACAACCGATGATCGCTTAACACTAGCTTAGTACCCTAGCTTTAATTCAATAGTAAAAGAACACCTGTTATTTTACCTATTCCTTTTTTTATCTACCTATAATCTATTTTGTTTTAAGTTTAATATTCTTAACTACACTTAAATCTCTCCTAAATTAATTACTTAGTAATATTTTGAAGAAGGTCCTAGGACTTTTGACTAAAAATTCGAAGGCGCTTATATTATTTCAAACCTTCTAGTTAATTTTTGTTTAGTTATAGTTTAGTTATATATATATAACAAATGACAGTAAGTAAACATTCAATTAAAAAAACACAATAGTCAGAAAATTCTCTTGGTTAAAGAATTTATATATATATTTTACATTTAGAAACAATATATTTGAGTCATCAGTAAGAAGAACGAAATTGTAAATTAACAAGGCTAATTTTATTCATAAAATGCCCAGCGGCGTATGCAATTTTATACAATCATGACTGTAGAACACCCAACGAAACCTCCGCTACTGGTTACTTCTGTATTAGTCAATACTTTTAGACACCATATAAGTGGCACGTGGTGTCTATGTCCAATCGAATTTCTCCATAACAACCAGCATAGCAACCAATTAGGTGCGATTAGACTACATCGACACACCCTTTTCGCGTATAGTTGCCAGTTTAACCAATGCGAATAAGATATTTGGAATAATTTTAATTTTTTTAATTTTAAACTAAATCTAGTAGTACAAAAATTTAATACAAAATAATAATTACTTTAACAACCATCGGGAAAGTCAAAATTAAATATAATAATAACTGCCTGGCACTTTCGGCCGTAGGCCATCATTAAGGCTATGACTCTGCCGAAAAGACAAATCTACTACAACGAAAAGAAAGAAAAATCGTAGACCATCGTTACATAAATGGCTTTTATGTAAAATTTATGCACCAGCCAAGACGAAGTTCAACTACCAAGTATTAAGATGTGATTCTCATCTTAATACTCGTCCCCAAATATAGCGCACAGCTGAATTTTTGAAAATAACTTCCCATCTAGGTCGAATCCTGTTTTAAAGTAATTTTTACTATAGAGTTTTGACCTGTTTTGTTGAATGTCACTTCAATATGTTCCTCCCCAAATCAAAATACAATATTTAGAGATAAATTCAACTGAAGGCTTGTAAATTTAAATCTCTTTTAGTATATGAAATATATAAATAAAAGGTAAAATTTTTTAGTAGTGTATTGTACATGGAGATCCCATTTTATGTGGTATTCAATGTTTCATAAAATTAATTTCCATTAGAACACTTTTCCTATACTTATACCCTATATAAGGGAAGTCTGGCTTATTAACTTCTTTCTCATACGTACCATAACAGATATATCGGATAAAAGAAGTCTTACTGAGTCTAAATGGCATTCGATCTATGAACATATTCCCTGAGATAACCACAGATACCACATCATATATAGATTAAGAAACCAACACTCCTACCCAATTAGCAATTTTTCAATGCGACAACGTTGCAACGCAACGTTGCATTGTTACGTTGTCTTAACCGTAGAGACAACCCCGTTTTACATCAATTTGAAAGAGATTTTTTTGGTTGTCTCAACGTTACGCATAACTACCGGTTAACTTTTCTTATTAATATTTGTTTTGCATGTAGTTTAATAGAGTGAATTATACGGGTAAAATACCTGTTTTGATTTACAAGCACTTAATTTATAAACGGAACATAGTTTACTGTGAAAAGATGTTATTTTAGTCCTAAATAACCTGCGCGCCCTGAATTTATAGCGGATTTTGGAAAAAAAAATAAGTAATTTTTTTTATTGGTTACATAAGAAATCCACTGTCGTTGTCCCTGGTTGGTCTGAAGCAAGAGGAAGAACGAATGGACCTGACCTAAAATTTTAATATTTCAATAAGTGTTTGCAGTTTGTTGCGCGTATGCAACACGTTTTTTTACAAATTTGTAATGAGCAAAAACTTTAACTTTTAGAAAAAAATTCATAAGCTCTTCAAAAAGTATAAACCCAGAATGTAATGTTAACATTACATTCTGAGTTCTCATTGCTGCTGCTGCTGCTGCTGCTGCTATATAAATCCAAAAAAATAAAACTTTTTAAAATTTACCATTATTTTTAAACTGGTCAGTCTCTTGTGTAAAGAAAGGCTATAAAGTAGGATATAAAAACCACGAAGCAAACCATTTACAAAAAGTAAACCCAATATTTAAAACTTTAAATATGTTAAATTTACTACAAACCTTTTTACTGCTATCTTCCGCCACTTCCATTGATTCTATAAGGAATTCTATAAGGAATTTATTTGCATTATGCTAGTTCTTCACTCCTTTTTGTATACCGTCATGACATTACCAGATCCTAGTGATAGGGAGATTTTTAAATATCAAAGTACGTAGTCTACAATAATCGATACATAAATTTACATTATGCGTTGTCAAATATTTCTGTTTGAGTTTTGAAGCTTACTTAATATTTGTAATTTTATTTGGAGAGCAGTGAATGTTCCGCAATTTTTACTAAGCTTATTACTAAACGCCTATATATCGATCTTGACAACACACAAACGTCACGACAAAGGGACAAAGTCAAACTATACAGGGTATTTCAGAACTATGGGATCAAACTTCTAGGGGTTGCTCAGTGCAACAGTAAAATCCATTTGAGTATAGGAACCCATGTCCGGAAATGTGTCAATACGCCACTACGGCCCTAAGACGCGTTTAAATTTAGAAAAAATATTAATTACCTAAATAGGATCTGATGCATTTATTTTTACCTTTTGTATATGATACCATCACAACAATTGTTCAAAATGTGTTCCTCCAACACGATTTAAACGCCGCACATGTTTACTACACTAAAAATTTGATCCTCGTTTTAAATGATTTCAAATGCTGCTGTTATTCGTCCAATTAAGTCTAGCTCTGATTCTACTGGAGTTTCGTAGACTAAAGACTTTACATGTCCCCACAAGAAAAAATCGAGCGACGTTAAATCGGGTGACCTAGGAGGCCAAGAAACTGATCCACCTCTAGCAATCCAACGGTCCCCAAACCGCTGAGCCAAATACTCGCGTACTTGTACAGCAAAGTGAGCCGGCGCTCCATCATGCTGAAACCACATTTGCTGTCTAACGTTTAGTGGTACATTTTCAAGGAGTTCTGGGAGAACTTCCTCCAAGAAACGCAGATAAATAGGTCCTGTTAACCGTTCCCGTAGAGGGTATGGCCCAATTAAATAATCATCAATAATGCCTGCCCATACGTTGACAGACCAACGATTTTGATGTTTTCTTGGAAAAATTGCATAAGGATTTTCTTCGTCCCAAACATGGCTATTTCTACTATTAAAAATACCGTGTCTTGTGAAAGAGGCTTCATCGGTCCATATCGTAAAAAATTTGGTTGTGCAATGATGTGATCCAGAAGCCATCGACAAAATTGAACTCTAGGATGATAATCGGCTGCAGTCATACCTTGAACTTTCTGGAAGTGGTAAGGATGAAGTTGTTGCTCGTGTAGTACCCGCCAGACAGAAGCGTTACTCGTATTCATATTCTTAGCGACGTCACGTGTGCTATTTGATGGTTTATCGGCAACTCGCTGAAGCACCTCTTCTTCAAATTCGACCGTTCTTACGGTTCGAGCAACACCAGCATCATGCATCTTGGTCTTAAACATGCCTGTCTCAGCGAGCCGTCGATGAACCGCAATAAACTTTTTGTATCCAGGATGCTGTCGTTCGGGATAACGTTCATGATACAACCGCGATGCTGCTCGTGCATTGCAGTTTGTTGCTCCGGATATCAAATGCATATCCGCCAATTCTTGATTGGTAAAGTTTTCCATTAGCAATAAATGTTTAAAAATTGTAAGCTATAAAATTTTTAAACGTGACATTGAGAATTGACATTGATAAACGTTGATTTTAATGTTAACAATTGTTGTTATAGTATCATGTACAAAAGGTAAAAATAAATGCCGCAGATCCTATTTAGGTAATTAATGTTTTTTATAAATTTTAACGCGTCTTTATAGTGGCGTAGTGACGCATTTCCGGAGATGGGTTCCTATACTCAAGTGGATTCTTCTGTTGCACTGAACAACCC
Source organism: Anthonomus grandis grandis (assembly GCF_022605725.1). NCBI lineage: Eukaryota > Metazoa > Arthropoda > Insecta > Coleoptera > Curculionidae > Anthonomus > Anthonomus grandis. The sequence goes on along the minus strand of NC_065554.1, from coordinate 13,168,385 downwards.
CCAGAAGTTTGATCCCATACTTCTGAAACACCCTGTATAGCTCTAATGAAAATATACCCTGGATGATACTTCAATGTTTTATCAAACCAAGACCTATAAACTCAAAAGGTTGCCTCCCGCTTCCTCGGGCGTTCAACTCCGCATCTACCCAAATACTCCAGCTGTCACTGGCTGTAGCAATACTAACGTCTTACTAAGTAGTACATCTTTATTGTTTTCTTTGTCACCCTTATTATCTTTTCACTCTTAAATGATCGAATGCCTGTCATTCCAAAAATATTTGTCAAATATGCCCAGTTTTTAAAAACGTAAACAAAGCTATACGACAATATAAATATCTTGGAACATTGAAAAGCTAAAACATTCAATGCAATGATGCCAAATGCTTATGTAAAAATACTACTCTTTCTCTGTAATAAAATATAAAGCATTTTTTTTTAATAAAATTTAAGAAGATGCTCTATAAAGAAGTCAATATTCAAAGTTAAATAAATGCAGAAAACGCATATTAGATAAAAAGACAACAACATCGCAACGTCGCTCGATCGCATTCGCCACTTACAGTTCCACCGACACAAGGAATCCTTACCAGTGACGTCGTCAAAAAATATTCACATGATAAATATTTATTCATAACTCTTTATGAGCATCTTCATGTAAAATAAATATTTTATAATTATTAGAGATTTCCTAATAAGTTTTTATTTAGGTTTATTTCTAGGATCCCCTGTTCTACGTTTATGATGACGGTTTTCCCTTATCATGATGTTATGACAGTAGCGCTATTCACTTGTGAAAAGATTGGCTTGAATTGCATTTTTCCATGTTGCGGCACAAACGGCACAAGTTTGTGTGTAAAGTTGACAACGTGAATCGGTGAATATGTTTGTAAATAAAAGAGTCCCCTTGCCCTTGAATGAGCACAGGTTAAACTGAAACAAAGTTGTTCTTTACTCTTTCAAAAAAAAGAGTTGATTCTTAATGATCATAAACATAAAATATTAAAAAGTTTGTATGATTGCATAGTATGATGCTAAGACTGATAAACAAATTGAATAAAAATCTTGTTAGTAGTAAGGAAATATTGCCTCCAAAAATTGCCTGTCCATCTATTCTGCTCATACCTTAGCATTTTGCACATTGTTGTACTACTGTAGAGTGACACAGTTTAAATTTATTTTTTTTTAGTAAAAAACCAAAAGAAAGAACATCTACAAGCGTACTAAATTAATCGGAAATTTTAGAGTGAAAGGCTGCAAATTTATTTAAGCTTATTAGAAGAAAAAAGTAAAAAGTTTTCCAGTTTTGTATTTAGTACCTTGTAAAATGTGCTTTATATCAGAGCACTATTTGTTGTTATCGTGGTTCAGTACGGACTCTTCTCAGACTGCAGTAGAATGAAACGAGATCATGCTGTTGCTTCCTGTTATTGAGGGTTAACAACTACAAAAAACAAAAAATCTTCATAAATATTCGTCCACCCCTACCAAAACTACTGGGACATCTTTGTATGAAAAGGGGAGGAAATGGAAAGGAAACTTGATTTTATCTAGGAAGGACATCTTTAAATTTTGTCGCAATAATTAAAAAAGGCAATTTATTAGTGTCAAAAACTCCTAAGCCAACAAAAACAATGTGCAAAGAAAGCGCCATCCCTTTAAGCACCTTTTCCTTCTTCCTCTTCTTTTATTAATCATGTTACAAGCCTGTACATGAAAAAAAATAAAAAGATGGCTTTTTTATCATCCCATTATCCTCTAACTCTTTTGTGTCAAAAGCGCATCTCCCGTAAATAAAAAACCATCTACCTGGCCCCCAAACAGCAGGGAACAGGTAAAAAATCTCTTGTGAAAAAACGCCGAAACATTCGATTCAAATTAGTGATATGTGAATAATTTAAATCTTAAATAAGCTCAACCCTTTTTTAGTTCGCACGGGGGTCAAAAGTTTTTTAATGGCATTAAAAAATCGATCTCCCGAGATGCATTAGATTGTGCATCTCGGGTTTTGATGTTGGCGCAGGCGAGTTCTTCAAACGATTTGATGGGTGCTATAATAGCCTTCTTTTTAATTTGATGATTTTTTCGGTAAAGATAAGAGGGTATACATATATATGACTGTATTAATTTTTTTAATTTAACGGGTTTAATTGTTGTTTAGTGTGCTTGGGACGATCACCTTTTGTCATTCTTTAAATGCTTTAAACCGTAGATAAAATTTTTGGTTATTTTTCCAGGTAACGTTTTAATTGCGTTGGGTTTAAACTGGATTGTGTTTTTTATTTATTTTTTTACAGAAATTAGTCGGTTACATTAATGAGCCTAAATAGCACTTTAAAAAAATAAATTAATCAATATTTTGCAATATTTTTATATAACAATAGAAGTACGTATAATTAAAGATGAAAAAACCAAATTATTTATTGATATTTTAAATTTGAGCTTGAATCTTTATGAATCTATTCCATATAATTATTAGCTTGACTAAACTGATTCACTGATTGATAATCATTATTATTCATAAATAATAAAATAATTTTAAATTCATTATTTTTATGTTCGTATGATGAAAGTGAAATACGTGAAATTATCTTATCTGTCACTAACAAACACTCGGCTGGTGACGATGGAATTCCCTGCTCTCTTATTAAACACGTTCTGGAACTTTTGGTGACATCGATTACATATCTTGTTAATTTGTCATTTCAGGAGGGATCATTTCCATCGGCTGAAGAACTCTCTTGTTGTCTCATTTGATATCCAATTATCAAGGAATTTGACTCTTATCGGTGTTTTTGAAAGTTTTTAAAAAGTGTTTCTCTAAACGTTTGGAGTCTTTGCTACTTAAAGAAATTTTTTTGGTAAATACCAGTTTGGTTTCAGGACGGGTCGCTCTACACAAGATGCAATTTTGTCCCTATATTCATATGTTTTGTCTAATTTGGAATTAAACAATAAATGTGTAAGCCTATTTTTTTATTTAAAAAGTAGACATCAAAAAACGATATTAAAGAATGGAAATGTTTCAGTTGCGTCTGGTGTCCCACAGGGTAGCATTTTGGGGCCACTGTTATTTGTTATATTTTTTGATAGCATCTTGGACGAATTTCCTGGCAACCATATAGCTGCGTTTGCAGATGATGTTGTTATATCAACGTCGAGTGGTGATTTAGAAGAACTATCTAGAGGTTCAACCGGGGTAGTTGACCGAATGATAAGAATCAGTAGCAGGAACAGCCTAGTGCTTAATGAGTCAAAAACTGAAATGATATTTTTTAGTCTTACCGATTTGAATAAAAGTTTGCTTGTTAAAATGCATAACAAAAGCATAGTTATACCAATTAAAGTATACAATAATCTTCCCATTGAAATAAAGAAAATTGAGAAGGTTAATCATTTCAAAGCTTCATTAAAATGAATTTTAATCAATTCCTTTTATATGGTAGCAGAATAGTTAAATTGCAGCATCTCATCCTTACTCCCATAATTCGTATTTGTTTATTAAAAGCTGTAGTTTTCTTATATTCTTAGTCTTTAGTTAATTGTAGATTTTTTATTGTTTTTTCTTAAGGCCTTTTAAAAGTTGTTTTGTATGTTTTGTATGTATAGGTCTTATAGTTTTATTTTTTGACATTATCCGATACTTGTTTGTATGAGTCTATGGAAATAAATATTTGAGTATTGAGTATTAATTATATTATAAGAAAGACAAAGTAATAAATGTTTGTAAAAAAAAATGGAATTCTATTAAATTAGTTGTATATGTTCTAATAGCACCAATTTAGGGTACACATTGATTTTTTTTAAATTCCTTAAGAATCCTACAGTCTGTAAAGATGTTTTCTGATATTGATATCTGACCGCTACATTATAAACATCATTATGAGCAAGTCTTGATTTCTTGAAGGCTTGATTCACTGGCTCATTGTACTGAAGAAATAATAAAGAAATTGTTTGTAATGTTTTCTGACCATCAGGTACTTAGGCGACTAACCGTGTCACTGGCCTGCAAGATCGTCCGATCTGACACCTTTTGATTTTTCAGAATTTTGAAGAAATCTAAAGGAAAAAGTTTACACAACACCGGTACAAAGAAGATCTGCGTACGCTCTGTATTACGATATGATATGTAAATATTATTAAAAGGCAGTTAGGCTCTACTAAGAGTATCTGCATCTTTACTTAGTAACGTTTGATATAATATATTTGGGATTTTTGTAGACCTAGGCTCTGAACTTAGATAGTGATTTTGGTTTATAAAGCATGATCATTTAAAAAAGAAACAAAGAGCACTTTAGGTCATTTCCGAAAAAAACTTTTAGACCCGCCGATTTTCTATTGTAGAAGGAATAATTTTTGTTAATGTAACCTTCTAAACGCCAACCCTCTAGTGACTGTAAGACTCACCTCTAAAGTATTCAATAAAAAGAAACGTCAAGGAATACGTTATTTTCAAACTATTTACTTTAGACTATAAACTTTAGGTCTTATATGGCTACTATCTCTCTTTATTTTCTTTAAATACGAATCAGTCAGTCGAGTATATTTTGAAAATACTGATTCTAGGTCTCCACCCAATATTAGAGGTTTTTGATTTTCTGAGTTGTTGATTTTCCGGTGATCTTGGCTGGGTGGCACAAATTTTAGTTTTTAAGTGGCCTCATAAAAAACAACCTAACGGGATTAAATCCGGAAAATGTGGGGACCACGAAATATTTTCTTTTTTTCCGAGCCATTGATGTAGATTGTAGAATTGTAGATTTATTTTTTGTTATTTGCTGTTACTATATATTTATTTGTAAGAGAATTTTAGGCTTTTCACTACATTTCACTTAATACTTTTTCCATGTTTAACTCATGGAAAAAATTTAAATATGATACAATAAGCTTTCCAATTGCAGTTATTATCATATTGGTATATAGGATATTATAACTTAAATAGAATTTTGGGTTTTCTTCTATTATTGATTCTATTATTTTCAAATTTTTTATTATTGTACTCTTTATTTGTTTATTACAGTTTTTGGTACATAAACAGAACATATCCCAGACTATTATTATTATACTACAATTTTTATTGTATTATAAATTAACAATGTTAATTATACAGGGTGACTTTTAAGTTGATACTTTTTTTTTAACTGTGTATAGAACTCGGTTAAATATACATTTTTTTCAAATAACTTTTTTCGATACACTCTAAAACAAAGGACATACAAAATAAAAAAAGTGAATATGGGTTTGTTTTTCATCGTCTGTTTATGTTTAGTTTTTGCTCGAATTTTTTTATTATCGATCACGCATTGTACCGATCAGTTAGTCCTAGACACTTTAGGTTTATTGTTGTTAATTTTAAATTTGCAAATCCTAAAAATGGCACATGGTTATGAAAACAATGAACTTGTGGATATGTTGCTTATTTATGGAGAGTGTCTTCAAAGTGCTGCTGCTGCTTCGGTATTATACGCAGACCGCTTTCCTTTGCGGAATCATCCTACACCCAGAAGTTTCATAAATCTTATTCAACGGGCTAGGGATACTGGCGATTTACGGGAACATCGTGGAGGGCATGCAGGAAGAGGAAGGAGACCTGAAAATGTTCATAGGGAAGAACAAATTTTAAATCTCATTGAAGAAGATCCAACAACAAGTACTCGAGTTGTTGCAGGGCAGGTCGGATT